>NW_026647620.1:90000-177500 GCF_950295315.1 Erinaceus europaeus | reverse complement strand
GTGAGCTGGCGCTGGGATGAGGGAGTTGAGGCCTTTGAGCGTCTGCCAGCTGCCTGAGGCCGAAGGCTCCACCCCAGGCAACACCTTATGTCAAAGCTGAGCTGGGTGAAGCGTTCTCATCCTCTTTCTCGTTCTTTCTCTCACCCTCCTGTCTTGTTCTTTCTTGCACTAAGTATATCTTTTTTCTTTTTTTTTCAGAAATATTTAATTTGTAGTTCAACAAAGTCAATGCATTTTTAATATATATTTTAAATACTTATTTATTTTCCCTTTTGGTTGCCCTTGTTGTTTTTATTGTTGATGTAGTTATTATTGGTGGTGTTATTGATGTCATCGTTGTTAGGACAGAGAGAAATGGACTCCCGCCAATGCATTTTTAAAAAATATTTATCTAGGGACCGGGTGGTGGCGCACCTGGTTGAGCGCACATATAACAGTGCACAAGGACCTGGGTTCGAGCCCCTGGTCCCCATCTGCAGGGGGAAAGCTTTGTGAGTGGTGAAGCAGGTCTGCAGGTGTCTCTCCCTGTTTCTCTCTCTCTCTCTCTCCCTCTCTCACCTCCTCCTTTCAATTTCTGGCTGTCTCTATCAGATAAATAAAGGTAATAAAAAATTTTAAAATATATTTATTTATTCCCTTTTTTGCCCTTGTTTTATTGTTGTAGTTATTGTGTAGCTATTATTGTTGTAGTTATTATTGATGTTGTTGTTGGATAGAACAGAGAGAAATGGAGAGAGGAGGGGAAGACAGAGAGGGGGAGAGAAGGATAAACACCTGCAGACCTGCTTCACTGCCTGTGAAGTGACTCCCCTGCAGGTGGGGAGCCAGGGGCTCGAAATGGGATCCTTACACTGGTCCTTGCGTTTTATGCCACGGGTGCTTAACCTGTTGTGCTACCACCCGACTCCCTAGCCAATGCATTTTTTTACATTTTTTAAAAAATATTTATTCATTTTCCCTTTTGTTGTCCTTGTTGTTTTTTATTGTTGTTGTAATTATTATTGTTATTGATGTCGTCGTTGTTAGATAGGACAGAGAGAAATGGAGAGAGGAGGGGAAGACAGAGAGGGAGAGAAAGACAGACACCTGCAGACCTGCTTCACCGCCTGTGAATCGACTCCCCTGCAGGTGGGGAGCCAGGGGCTCGAACCAGGACCCTTATGCCGGTCCTTGTGCTTTGCGCCACATACGCTTAACCCACTGCGCTACCGCCCGACTCCCAAGCCAATGCATTTTAACGTCACAGATTCAGAAAACTTCAGAGGATTTTAGATTTCACTTTATAGCGAACTATTATCTGTCAGTTTGATGTAGCACTGCACAGGGATATCCACTACTGTCTGAGAGGGCTGTGAAATATTTCTCCCTCTACGACTACATACCTGGGTAGACCAGCTTCTTCATAAACAGCACTGCTTAAACAACAGACTGAATGTGGACACACAGCAAGGAGGGCTCAGTGTCCTCTGTGAGGCTGATGGCAGAGGTGTGTCCCAGGGGCCAGAGCTTGGTGCTGGTTGAACCCAGAGAAATGGAGACTCTGCCCCTTTCTCCTCCTCTTCCTCCTCCTCCAGCTCCTTCCCCCTCCCTCCTCCACCTCCACCCCCATCTCCTTACCCTCCTCCTCCTCCTTTTTCTCCTTTTGTCTTTTTTTTTGGTCTTGGCTGAGGCTTCACTGCTATGCCAAGGCAGCACCTACACACTGCATTTCTCTTCTCTGTATCCACGTGGTGTGAGCGAGCCCAAGACCTTGCCTGTGTCCCCCGAGAGGCTAGGGACCCATGTGAGCTGCCTGGGGCCTTACAGGCAGCACTGAGGGAGGTGAAGACCAGCTCTCCAGAGGTCGCTGCTTGGGGACAGACCACCTTCTCCCTGGAACGCAGCTGGGCAGAGCTGATTGGGGGAGAGAAAAGTGTCCCCCGAGGAATGACATCAGTATATCAGTGAGAGCTGTGCCCCTCTGGTCCTAGAGAGACCCCAGCAAAGACCCATGTCCTCTCCGAACTCAGTGTTTCCGGCCTCCCTGCTCAGAGCTGGTGACTTCATCTCATCTCAGATACAGCACAGGGGGCTGCCAGGAAGGGGTGTCCAGGAGGACAGACGTGTCTGTGCACAACCATCCTTACTGAGCCTGCATGAAGCCCTGTCCCATTTTTTCCCCTTCCCCTTGTCCTTCTCTCATTGAGATATTAGTGCTGAGGGGCCGGGTGGTGGTGCATCTGGTTGAGAGCACACGTTACAATGTGCAAGGACCTGGGTTTGAGCCTCCAGTCCTCAGCTGCTGGGCGAAAGCTTTGCGAGTGGTGAATCAGGGCTGCAGGTGTCTCTCTGTCTCTCCCCCTCTCTAGCTCCACCTTTACTCTCGATTTCTGGCTGTCTTTATCCAATAAGTGAAGATAATAAGAAAAATTTAAAAGAGAAAGAGAGAGAGAGATTTTAGTGCTGGGAGATCAGTAGAAGCTGGGGAGACTGTAGACCATGGTTGACACACGTCTTTTTGTGGGAAAGGTTCTGCCTTTCTAGGAAAACTCCAGAGCAAATGGAAACAGAAACTGCCTACTCACAGCAACCATGCCTATAGTAGTCACACTGTCCGTCCCAGTGACCCCAGGGGCTTGGGGGTACATGACTGAGGCCGGCCGGTCTGGGTGCCCCCGCTGCAGGCGGTGGTCACGTGCTGACCCCATGCTGACCCCCAGCTCCCCACCCAGACGTCAGGCCCTCTCAGCTAAGTAAAGCACCTGGTGTCGGCCCTGATGGTGGCCTGGACCAGGGAGCTTCCAGTTGGGGGACCCCCCCCCCCAGCTTCTGCTTTCTGCTCCCAGGGAGCTGTGGGTGGTGTGTCTCAGTACCGGCCTTGGTCAGGGTCTGTCAGCAGCTAGTCTCCCTCGGTAGGCGAGTGAGAGGCAGCTCCGGGGAAAATGGGGGAGGTGTGGACACCCCTGTAGAGCATGGGGTCCAGGCCCCTGGGGAGTGAGCTGGCTCCCTCCCGCACTGGGTTTCCACGTCGGCTCCAAGGGGCAGGGCAGCCACACCAGTCCCAGCCCCGGGACTTCAGGGTGCTGTCCGCCCTGCAGGTGCCTGGTGCTGTAACCCAGCGAGGCCTTCTGACAAATCACTCTCAGTCCAGGAAGCTAGAACAGTGGGAAAGTGTGTCTCTGCCAGAAGGCGGGTCGCAGCTTGGGCTGGCTGGCGCTTCATCTTGGGGACAGTGGGGTGGTGCCCGGGGGGGTGGACACTCAGTTCCTGACTCTGACTGGCTTCTTCAGGACACCACAGCACACCAGGAGCAATCTTTGTGCCTCGAAAACCCTGGTCAGTGAAGTCCTGTCAGCCTAGTGGCTTCCCAGGGCCACCAGATAATGTGACCCTGTGAGGCAGTCAGCCTCCTGGTCCTGGGGAAGAGAGGACTGAGGTGTCTCCCGAGGCAGAGAGAGGTCCCAGCAGCTGGAGGTGCTGACTCCTCTCCAGCCATGCTGCTCTGGGAGCCCCTTAAACCACTGCCCTCCCGTCCTCCTGAGGGGCCTAGGGCCGGTGGCTTCTGTCTTCTCCCTGCCCACCCTGACCTCCAACAGTCTGTTCAGGGTCAGCTGCCAGGCCGCGGTCCGGCTCCTGGGGGTTGCTCCCTGTAGGGGAAGGTTCAGTTCTGGGGAGTCACTGACACAGCTGAACCCAGGGCTTTCACCTCTGAGCCTCCCGACCTCACTTCAGTGGGGTTTCCGTGACCATCTGACCATGGAGCAACACAGGGCTCACAGGTGTTCACTGATTCTTGGATTTTTTTTATTTTAATAGGACAGAGAGAAATAGAAAGACAGCTGCAGACCTGCTTCACCACTTGTGAAGTGGCCTGCCCCCTGCAGGTGGGGAGCTGGGGGCTCGAACCGGGATCCTTGAGCTTTGTGCACTTCACATGCTGTGCCACTGCCCAGCCTAGCCCCTCCCCTTTTTTATTTATTTAAGAAAGGAGACATTAACAAAACCATAGAATAGGAGGGGTACAACTCCAAATAATTCCCACCACCCGGTCTCCATATCCCATCCCTCCCCCCCCTTTTTATCCATGCTTCTATATTCCTGAATTCCACGGGGAATTGGTTTGGACACACAGATGTGGAGCCGAGGACTGACTGGATGTGACACCTGGTCAGTGTCACCTGGTAGCTTTTACACCTGCAGTGAAGGGCAAGTGTGAGGACCCCTGTGTCTTGGCAGGCAGTCCTCTGGCGTGGAGCTAAGGGAGCAGTCGGCAGGCAGGCATACCTGCTAGAGGTGAGAAAGGGTCTGTCCCCAGGTGCAGGGACAGCTAGACAACAGGTCTCCAACGCAAGAGAACTTCTCCCCTTGCTTAGAAGAGCCTCTTCCTGGTCCAGAAGGAGAGACTGATAAGGACCCCAAATGGCTTTTGGTTCTTATCTTCAGTTGCAAACTGTGGAGACTCCTCCAGTGCTCAGATGGAAGTGGCCATGTGTGTGTGTGTGTGTGTGTGTGTGTGTGTGTGTGTCTTGGCTCTGCGGGCGAGGGTGCAGTCAGGATGGGTTGGGAATGACTTTGCTCGTGTGCTTGGCATCCTGACTAGAGGAAAGGAACAAAGCCTGGGCACCTCCGTCCTCAGTCTGTCTCCCGCCACTCAATAAACGCTCCAGGGTCAGGTTTTTGCTTTTTCTACACTTGATCTTAGCCAAAGGCCAAGAAGCGATAAGGACACTTGCTTTTTCTTGGCTTCTGGGCTCACGGAACCTCCCCGCCGCCCCTTCTGTTGGTTCCCGCCTGGTTGCTTTCTACTTGGTGCAGATGACCCCTGGCCCTGAAGTGATCAGTGAGACCCACCGAGGTGAGGGGCGCCCCTCCTGCCCCCCAGTCCTCCTGCCCCTTTTCTCTGAGAGCAGTTCCTCTGGGACTCCCCGCATTTCCTTCTGGGCAGGGGTGCTGCTGCCTGTCCCTCGGGTGTGCTGTGAGTAGGGTGCCAGTGTCTGAAGCCTCGTCCCGGCTGTGGTTGGGCTTGTGGGCCGCTGTGCCGAGCAGAGCTCACCTCCAGCTCTTGCTCACGGCGCTCTGACGTCAGGCACGTGCCCTGCTCCTCACCCTGCCAGCTTTATGTCCTGAGGTTGCATTCCATCTGACTCAGAGCCCACAGTGTCCCCACCCCTGGGTCTCCCAGCCAGTATGGGGGAGACTCCCACAGAGCCCTCCTCAGGGCCGATGACCTTCTCGCACGGCCCACAGTATGTGGGAAAGTGCTCGACGTGCCAGGACTGGCTTGTTCTATGGGACACAGGGGAATAACCTGGTGTCAGGGTGCCAAGGGCCTCAGCTTCCATCCCAGCTGGATGCGTTGCTGTCTGGGAGCTTAGCTAGACCCTGTTTTTAATGTTGTGCATGCAAGGTTCCGGGAAGTGGTGGGGTTTGGCAAGGTTGTGGGGGCAGTAGAGGCCCTTCCCGCTCACTGGGTGCTGCCAAGGGCAGGCGGGCAGAAGATCAGAGGGCGTTGTTTACTGTAACCACAGACTGAGAGTTACAGCCCAAAAAAACCTGTCAGATTGGAGGAGAAAGGGGTGTAGGAGGATGGGGACAGCCAGCCGTAGGGCTGGAGCACACATACACACACACTCTCTCTCTCTCTCTCTCTCTCACACACACACACACACACACACACACACACACACACTCACCCATTAACACATACACACACACACTCACACACACACTCAACCATTAACACACACACACTCACACACACACTCACCCATTAACACACACACACACACACACACTCACCCATTAACACACTGATGTCCTAATGTCCACTGGTGTCTAATTTCTGCATGGCTGGCCTTTTCCTGCAGTGGGATAGGTAACCCAGGAAGGCTTCCTGGAGTGGTTGCCCTTTGGGTCTGGGAAGACGTGCCCTCACTGCCATGGGGTCCCCAGCCCTGTCCTGTCTGCAGTTCCTGACTGGGACACCACCTCACCCCGGGAATTTCCAGCCTTGAGAGGAAGCAACTGGAGTCCAATGGACGTGCCCCCTGTTCCTGGGGAGCCAGTCTTGGCAAGTTGGAGGCAGTGGGTGAAGGGGCCTGGAGTTGCCTGAGCTGCTGGGGGGCACCATCGTGGGCAGGGTCAAGGCCGGCGAGTGTCGGTGACTCAGGCTTTCTCTGCAGAATTGAAAGAAGTGTCTGCTCGCCCCCTTCCCAGAGTGCTCGCTGGAGGTGCTCGCCAGGGCTCCTGCCACCCCCGGGCAGCGTGACCGTAATGTGTGAGGCAGGGCTGTCGCAAGGGACGTGGGAGCCAGCTGGAGGGGACGGAGGCCCTTCACACAGTGAGGAGGAGAGCATGGGAGGGGAGGGCAGAGGAGGCATAAACCGTGACCCAGAGAGGATGGTGCCTAGTCTCCCCACAGACGGCACCGTGCCAGACCCCGCTCAGGACGGGCAGGCCTGTGTGGAGTGCCCATGGACACGAGGTCAGGTGATTCCCCTGAGTCCCAGTTTGCTTCCTGACACGGGAGGCAGGATTCCCACCCACCAGGCCACTGCCAATCGAATGCGCCGTTTCAAGCACTTAGCTCAGGCACCACCGGCCTGACAGTCCTGACATTTTGCCACGAGGGCGGAAGGACCCAGCCAGCGGCAACAGTGGCCACCTGGCACCTCGTCTGTAGGGAGCCGCCAGGCCAGTCAGTTGCACATCAAGGGCCTGCCGGCTTTCCCGGGCAGCGGGAATAGAGAGCAAGCGGCGAGCCCTCTAGGTCGCATCTGGCTGGGGTTGCATTGGCTCTGCTGCTTCCAGGAGCTGAACCCTGCTGTCCAGTTTCCCACCCGCCCCGAGCAAGGTGCCTTCTTTCCAGGGGGCTTGGGGTGTGGTGTCTGATGGGGCAGGGGGAGCAGTGAAGGCTGGCCTGAGAAGCTGAATCTACCCACCAGGGCAGGTCAGACGCCCAACAAAGACGAGGACAGCGGGGGTCTTGACTACCACTGCGCAGGAGGGGACAGTCACTCAAGAGAGGCTGAGACGCCCCGCAGGGACAGTCTTGGTGGCGGCACGTCACCCTCTCCAGTCTGGGCTCCAGGTGGAGGCAGAGTGGGGGTGAGACCGCGTGCTCTTTCCCTCTCTGCTGCAGTGCCGCTGTGGAAGCCAGCCAGCAAGGAAGCCCGGGCACCTTGTCCGTGGGGGAAGGGGAGCGGGGCACAGGGAGGTGTGCGTGCTCAGCCAGGAAGTCTCCCCAAGGCTAAACCCTGGCTCAACAGGCGTGACAGGCCTGGGACTGAGGACAGGCTGAAGTGGGGAAGGCCACCCTCAAATCAAGATTAGTCACTGGTTTTGAGTTCAGTCGTCAGGGCAATGAGAAAGGACAGCGAGAGGAGAGGCGTCCTAATGGCGAAGAGGAAGAGTGTCTTGGTTCGCAGCTGACGTGATGACGTGCAGGCCCCGAGCCCCAGCGATAACCCTGGAGGCAAAAAGAAAGAAAGAAAGAAAGAAAGAAAGAAAGAAAGAAAGAAAGAAAGAAAGAAAGAAAGAAAGAGAGAGAAAGAGAAATTACCTAAGTAAGTGGGACTCCTACATTCTTTGATCAGAAGGCTTAATATTATTGAAATTGAAGGACCCCCCCATAAAAAGTGATCTACAGTTCCTTTATTTATTTATTTATTTATTTATTACTAAATAGAGACAGAGAGAAATTGAGAGGGAAGGGGGCGAGAGAGAGAGACAGAGAGACAGCTGCAGCCCTGCTTCACCACTCGTGAAGCTTTCCCCCTGCCGGTCGAGACCAGGTGTTTTACCCGGGTTCTCGTGCACCATAACGTGAGTGCTTAACCGCGTGCACCCCCACCTGGCCCTGTGATCTACCTGTTACAAGCCCTGTTACAACCCCAGCTGCTCTCGGCCGCAGAAATTGACAAGATGATCCTCTAAAAACCCCGTGGGGGTGCGAGGCAACCAAAGCAGCCCAGAGAGCCCTCGGCAGACTTAGAGCTCCTGATTTCAAGATTTGCAGTCAGGTTGCAGTAGTCAGACACGTGGTCGGCATGAGGCGGCCGCGGGTCAACAGACGGGAATTGAGAGCCCGGCAAGTGGCTCTCACACGTGCCGTCTGTTGATTTCGACAAGGTTGTCAGGACAATGTAGTCGGGACACTAGAGTCTCTTCAACAAATGGTGCTGTTGGGAGCCACTGAACAGCTGCATGGACAAGAATGAAACTGGGTGGGAGCTATGCAAGGAGACTGTCACGCCTGAGGCCCCAGAGTCCCAGGTTCAGTCCCCCACACCACCATAAACCAGAGCTGAGCAGTGCTCTGGCTAAAAGAAAGAAAGAAAGAAAGAAAGAAAGAAAGAAAGAAAGAAAGAAAGAAAGAAAGAAAGAAAGAAAGAAAGGAAGAAAGAAAGAAAGAATGAATCCCAGCCTCATATCATAAAATCAAAATCGGAGAAAGGCTTAATTATAAAGATTTAAAACTTTCAGAAGAAGGCACAGCCGCGAATCTTTGTAGTATTGGGCTAGCCAGTGGTTGCTCAGATATTCCAGCAAAAGTATAAGCAGGAAAAAAAGATGAATTGTTAAGGTGGTCAATTTTATGTTGTGGTTTTACTACAAGATGCACTGGACTTCACCACTATTAAAAGCCTCAAAAGACACCATCGGGAAGGTGGAAAGGCAACTCAAAGCGTAGGGGGGAAATGACAAGTCTCAGATTTGACAGGGAGCTTGCATCCAGCTAGCCCAGCTGCTTCCTCTGTGACCCTTGATCTCTGTGTGAGAGGGCCTAGAGTTGGACCCGGGAACCTCTTACATGTGAGCTCCTGTCCTCTGCCACTGAGCTGTCTCCCTCCCAGTGAGCTCTTCCGATCTGATACTACAAGAGAAAAATGGGCGGAGAGTCTGAATAGAGTCTCTCTGCTCAGAGACTAGATTTCTCCAAAGAGGGCATACACATGGCCAGCAGCACAGGGCAGCGGGCTTGGCATCACTAGTTCGGAGGGAAAGGAAAATCAGAATGATGATGGGCTTTCACTTATGTCAGGCTAGCCCAGTGAGAAAGACAGGAGGAGGGAGGAAGAGACCCTGACGTCACTCTGGTCCATGTGCTGCTGGGGTCAAACTCAGGGCCTCATGATTGAGAGTCCAGCGCTTTACCCACTGCGCCGCCTCCCAGAGCTTTTTGTTGCTCTTCTAAATCTCTCTCCCTTCCTTCTTCCCCCCCCCCCGCCCCTCCCTCTCTCTGGTTTTTAGCTCTACCTACCTACTTTCTTCCTTGGGGCTCCTGTCCGGTGCTGGGAGTTGAACCCAGGCTCTCTTGATGGAAAAGTGCTGAGCTATCTCTGTGGTGGCGCCAGCTACCTTTAAGTCCTCATGCTTGCTAACCTTGGTTAAGAAAGTGCAGGGACGGGTCTTGGGGAGGAAGAAGAACAGATGTATTATCTTCCTGTTGAGAAAGTGTGGTTATCAGAAGATTGTTTGCTATCTGCACAGGTTAATTACCATTTGCAGAATGGTTCCTGAAGGCCCTTCACCCTCCAGGAGTAGCTGGACTCACTCCTCCCCTCACTCATTCTGTGTTGATTGAATTAAAGTCTCCACACAAGGCTCTTTAAAAAAAAGAAACAGAGGGGGGCTGGGTGGTAGTGAAGCGCAAGGACCGGTGTAAGAATCCCAGTTTGAGGGGGTCGGGTGGTATAGCACAGCGGGTTAAGCGCAGGTGGTGCAAAGCGCAGGGACCGACGTAAGGATCCCAGTTCAAGCCCCCGGCTCCCCACCTGCAGGGGCGTCGCTTCACAGGCGGTGAAGCAGGTCTGCAGGTGTCTGTCTTTCTCTCCCCTCTCTGTCTCCCCCTCCTCTCTCCATTTCTCTCGGTCACATCCAATAACAGCAATAATAACAACAAGGGCAACAAAAATGGAAAAAATGGCCTCCAGGAGCGGTGGATTTGTGGTGCAGGCACCGAGCCCCCGCAATAACCTTGGAGGCAAAAAAAAAAAAAAAAAAAAAAAAGAATGAAAGGCTTCTTTATTTGGATTCTGTGTTGTGTTGGGAAGAGAAAGTGGAGAAGGGGTACCATTCACGCACCCCCATACTCCCAGCATGGGTCCCAAGTGTGTGTATGGGGTCCTCTGGCCCTCTGGGTGGGCCTTCAGCAGTGACTGAGGGTCAGGCAAGCCTGTAGTTTCTGTCGTTTGCATATGTGTGTGGGGGGGGGCAGATTCAGGCCTTCCCAGGAGAGCAGGCAGGCAATGGGGTTCCTGTTAACAGGTTGTGCCTGGCAGGGGACCCCCTTTCTTACAAGGAATTTCCCTCCCCGCCCACCCCACCTCTGCCATGGGCAGGTCTAGCCCCACTGTGCTTGGAGCTGATAAGAGGATCCGGTCTGTCAGCAAAGGCTGGCTGCACGCCAGGCACCATGCCAGCGCTTTCCAAGTATTTGCTCACCCGCCTTTGCCACAGGCCCAGGTGGCAGTCACCATCGTCACCCCCACTGAAGAGGTGGAACGCTGAGGTTCGAGGCGAAGTGATCATCAGTCTGTGGGTTTGGGGGACCCTGGTGGTTGGGTAAGCAGGTGGGCCCCAGGGCCTTCAGCCCGTGTTCTTCCTGCCCTGCTCGGTCAGCATCGGGATTTCTCTTCTCATACTCCTTTCCTCCTGAGGCCCAGTCTGACCTCAGCACTGCAGGCCCATTAGGGTTGCCTCGTTCACATTCCCTTTCAGCAAAGCAGCAGGTGTGGCTCAGTGGTTCGATCTCAGGGCTTGTGGGAGAACTGAGTGGTACTCTGGTCTCCCCATTCCCTCTCCTATGAATCTGTATGTAATTTTGTGATCTGGGAGGTGGTACAGTGATTAAAGTATGTGTGGAATCCCAAGTTCCAACCCTGCACTGAGTGTGCCAAAGGTGTGCTCTGATTCCCCCTCCTCCCTGTCTGCTCCTCCTCCTCCTCCTCAATAAACAGATAGTCTTTGCGTGACCGTTATGCTGTCTACCACTGCCCATAGACACATCTTTTCAGCATTCCTAGATAGTTTTGAAGTGTGCTCTGAGTGTTGTTTGAGGCCCAGTCATACCTGAAACGCCTTGCTGTGAGTCTGCACGCACGTCATGGTGGCTGCAGCAGGGGTGAGGCGGGGCCTAGGCTCAGCCCTCCGCATCGGTGTCCCCCCCGTTTCTGTGAACCCCAGTCCCGTCTGACTTCTGTTCTCCCTCTCGAGAAGGAATATAAAGAGCGCCTTCTGTAGGGTCGCGCCCAGAGAAAGGGTGAAAATGACTGCTGCTCCCTGTCCTCCCAGGCTAGGTCAGCGCGAGGCCAGTGTCAGCGATCTCGTGTCTAACCAAGCTCTTCCAAAAGCCCCAAAGGGAAAAGCCCCAAAACCTCACTCAGGAAACTGTCCGGGTCCTTTTTAATCTCCCCTCCATGGGAACCGAAGCTTCACCTCATTCCCTCCATGACACTCACCAGGACGCAGCCGGGAGACGGTGCTGTTGCCTGGGTCCCAGCAGCTCTGGCCAGAGGCTGAGGTGCTTTCTGTGAGGACCATTCCAGGTGTAGACGCTGGTGTCAGGAGGGAGACCTGGCTCAAGGCCAGTCTCTCACCAGAGTGAGTGAGCAGTGAGTGAGAGTAACACCCCCCACCCTACTGAAGGTTCCCACATAACACAGCAGGGCACCTTGGGAACCAGGCTTCCCAGAGACAACCCCTAACTTCTGGCGGTTGCCCTGCTTTCAGACTGCATGTGTACCCACTTCCCTGGAGGAAGACTGGCTTGCTTTCACCCTCATCTTCCCATCCTTCGAGCTCCAGCAGACCCTGCCTGCTCCCTCTGGCTGGGGCCCCCAGGGCCTGGGGCCAGCTCCCTGGTCTCAGTCTCTCCCAAACGTTCCTCGTTCCTCCGGTTGTCAGATGTCAATCTCCCGGTGCTGCTTCTGGGCGCCGTCCTCCACTGTCTGCTAATTCTTCTATTTATCATGTTTAAAATGTCGCGCCTCTATTTTTAATTCCCTAGAGCTCTTTCTTGTTGCCTTTTTAGAATAGGTGCCGCCTCGCAGTGCAGTCGCGTCTCTGATTTCTCGGAGATTAATTTCTGTTTTGTTTTTTTTTTTAAGTATCGGCTCTCTGGACTATTCCTTTTCTCCTCAGGGTGCCGTGCTGCTGCAGCTCCTCATCATCTTGCTGGGTTTCTCGGAGTCCCTGAGTACCTGGTGATTGCTGGCTGTCCAGGGCGGATGTCTGTACGAGGCCTATGACGGGGGGCCTGGCCTGTGGGGACTGAAAAGGGGGAGAGAGAATGACAGAGCCCGGGAAGGCTGCTGAGTGACAACAGGGCCTCAGTAGGGTGGGGTCGATTGTGGGGCACCAGAGGGGTCCATCTAGGGTGCCACCCAGAGCACCTCAAGCTGAGACTTCTGGTCTCCTGTGCTGAGTCCACAGGCGAAGAACGTGCCTCTGGGGGCAGGCGGCCAGGTGTCCCTGTGTCTACACTGCCACCCTCTGCTCAGGGCTGTCTGTGTCCTTATCAGGACACCAGGCTGACCCTGGGGCCACCACCTGGCCCTGCTTCCATCGGTTGCCTGTATAAAGACCCGAGGTCTTGTTTGCATGTCCTGGGGGGGTGGCAGTGGGATGTCGACACAGCTCTTTGGGAGCAGCTCAGCCCCCACACAGGGCGGACCTCTTGTCCTGAGCTTGTCACCCAGACCCTGCCACCTTGGGATGGGTGTGAGCTGAGGGGGTGGGGAGCAAGGTCCTCCTCCTGGGGGGGGATGAGCCAGCAAGTGACTGGGGGGGGCGTCTGCACCCCACAAGTGCCCACTGTGGCCCAGTGCCCACCGCCCTGCTGAGCACCGTCTGCCATGTTGGCAGTGAGGCTGGAAGCCCTAGAGGTGGCACAGTAGGTTCAGATATGCCAGAGTGATCCCTGGCTGAGCTGTAGTTCACCACTGAGGAGGGGGTGCCGGGGAACTGGGTGCGCCCCCCAAGCAGGACCACAACCCCTCCGAGGCAGCCTGTGTGAAGAACGGGTAGAGGGTGGAAGCCACACAGATCCTCAAAGGGACCTTCTAGAAGGACCTGCGAGGCTGTGCTGGCCAGGAGCGCGTCTGCTCAGAGCACAGTGTCACATGGTCCGCGGCCTTGCCTGGTGGCGGCCTGGCAAGGGGCAGCCTGGGAGGTGGGGTTTGGGCCTAAGGGAGTGGCATCCCCACTGACACATCTTAAAAAGATTAATTTATTGGGGGCCAGGCACTGGCGCATCTGGTTGAGCACACACATTGCAGTGTGCAAGTTTGCAGGTTCAAGCCCCTGGTTCCCACCTGCAGGGGAAAAGCTTCACGAGTTGTGGAGCAGGGGTGCAGGAGTCTCTCTGCCTCTCTCCTTCTCTTTCTTTTCCTCCCCTCTAAAATCTTCTCTATCTCTATCCAATAATAAATAAATAAATATTTTTATTTTCTTTATTGGGGAATTAATGTTTTACATTCAACAGTAAATACAATAGTTTGTACATGCATAACATTCCCCAGTTTCCCATTTAACAATACAACCCCCACTATGTCATTTATCATCCTTCATGGACCTGTATTCTCCCCACCCACCCACCCACCCCAGGGTCTTTTACTTTGGTGTAATACGCCAATTCCACTTCAGGTTCTACTTGTGTTTTCTTTTCTGATCTTGTTTTTCAACTTCTGCCTGAGTGAGATCATCCCATATTCATCCTTCTGCTTCTGACTTATTTCACTCAACATGATTTTTTCAAGGTCCATCCAAGATCGCCGGAAAATGGTGAAGTCACCATTTTTAACAGCTGAGTAGTATTCCATTGTGTATATAGACCACAACTTGCTCAGCCACTCATCTGTTGTTGGACACCTGGGTTGCTTCCAAGTTTTGGCTATTACAAATTGTGCTGCCAAGAACATATGTGTACACAGATCTTTTTGGATGGATATGTTGGGTTCCTTAGGATCTATCCCCAGGAGGGGAATTGCAGGGTCATAGGGTAGGTCCATTTCTAGCCTTCTGAGAGTTCTCCAGACTGTTTTCCACAGAGGTTGGACCCATTGACATTCCCACCAGCAGTGTAGGAGGGTTCCTTTGACCCCACAACCGCTCCAGCATTTGCTGCTGTTCCCTTTTCTGATGTATGCCATTCTCACAGGAGTGAAGTGGTATCTCATTGTTGTCTTTATTTGCATTTCTCTGACAACCAGAGACTTGGAGCATTTTTTCATGTGTTTCTCGGCCTTTTGGATCTCTTCTGTGGTGAATATTCTGTCCATGTCCTCCCCCCATTTTTGGATGGGGTTATTTGTTGTCTTGTTGTTGAGTCTGGCAAGCTCTTTATATATGTTGGTTATTAAACTCTTGTCTAATGTATGGCATGTAAAGATCTTCTCCCATTCTGTGAGGGGTCTCTTGGTTTGGATAGTGGTTTCTTTTGCTGTGAAGAAGCTTTTTAATTTGATGTAGTCCCATAGGTTTATACTTGCCTTAGTCTTCTTTGTAATTGGAATCGTTCCATTGAAGATGTCTTTGAAATGTATGCGGAAAAGAGTTCTGCCAATATTTTCCTCTAAGTATCTGATAGTTTGTGGTCTAACTTCCAAGTCCTTGATCCACTTGGAATTTACTTTTGTATTTGGTGAAATACAGTGGTTCAGTTTCATTCTTCTGCATGTTTCAACCCACTATTTCCAACACCATTTGTTGAAGAGACTCTGCTTTCCCCATGTAATAGTCTGGGCCCCTTTGTCAAAGATTAGATGTCCATAGGTGTGGGGGCTCATTTCTGGGCTCTCAATTCTATTCCACTGGTCAGTGTGTCTATTCATGTTCCAGTACCAAGCAGTTTTGATGGCAATGGCCCTATAATACAGTTTGAGATCTGGGAGTGGGATGCCTCCGGTTCTGTTCTTTTTTCTCAAGATTGTTTTGGCAATTCTAGGTCTTTTCTGGTTCCAAATAAATATATTTTTAAAGGTTTTATTTATTCATTTATTTATTATTGGATAGTGACAGAAATTGAGAGGAGAAGGGGAGGTAGAGAAGGAGACACTTGCAGTGCTGCATCACCACTCCTGAAGTTTTCCCTCTGAAGTTGGGGACTGGGGGCTTGAACCTGGGTCCTTGCACACTGTAATGTGTGCTTAACCAGGTGCACCAGCAACTGGCCCCCTAACATTTTTAAATAAAGATTTTATTAAAGGGGCTGAGTGGTAGCTCAGCAGGTTAAGCGCACATGGCAAAAGCACAAGGACCGGCGTAAGGATCCCGGTTCGAGCCCCCGGCTCCCCACCCGCAGGGGAGTCGCTTCACGAGCGGTGAAGCAGGTCTGCAGGTGTCTGTTTCTTTCTCCCCCCTCTCTGTCTTCCCCTCCTTTTTTTGATTTCTCTCTGTCCAACAACAAGGATAATAACCATGATAACAAGGGCAACAAAAGGGAAAAAAATCAAAAAGAAATAATTTTTTAAAAAGTAGCCAGAGTGGTGAGGCTGCATGTGCAGAAGGCCCCAGCTCCAACAACAGCAAATATTTATTTAACAAGATAGTCTGGTACATGTGCGGGGTCTCCCAGGGCCTCACGGAGCCCAGGCCTGAGCTCTGCTTGTTGAGCCTCTTCCCAGGCCGCTCTAGTGACACTTTAACCATTTGTCTGATCACAGTGGCACTGCCCCACCACAGGGACACACGTCCACCACGCTGTCTCCGCGCTCTGCTGGCTTCCGGGCAGCAACCCGCCCTGCTCAGGTCTCAGTTCACTCTGCCTCTGAGGAGAGCCAGGACCCTGCCTCCTGGGACCCTGCCTCCTGGGGGACCCTGCTTCCTGGGGGACCTGCCTCCTGGGGGACCCTGCCTCCTGGGGGATCTGCCTCCTGGGGGACCCTGCTTCCTGGGGGGGGGGACCCTGCCACACGAGGGTGCTGACCCGGATATACATGCTGGCTCAGCTCAGGCCCTGCCACCCCTCTGCTTCTGTCTGAGGGTGGGAAGGAGCTGGGTGTGAGTAGTCGTGAAACCCCCCACCCTGGAGCCCGGTCCTTGTCCCTGCCCGCCACTACCCATCACACACCAGCTGCCAGTGCCCTCCCTGACTCAGTTGCCAGCTCTCCTTCCGGAAGCTTCCCTGCCATACAGAGCAAGGCCCAGAAATGGGCTGTCACAAGGCCTCTGGGTTTGTGGTCTCTGGAGTGGACACACATTGGGGGAATCCAGTAACACCCTTCCCTTCTTAAAATTTTATTTTATATATTTTGTAAAGATTTGTTGGGTGGAGGGTAGATAACATAATGGTTATGTAAACAGACTCTCATGCCTGAGGTTCTAGAGCACCAGGTTCAGTCCCCCGCACTGCCATAAGCCAAAGCCAAACAGCGCTCTGGTATAAATAAAAAAAAGATTTGTTTAGACGTTAACTTTACAGAGAGGAGGGAGGGCAAAGCAGAGCATCAATCTGGCACAGGCGACACCGGGCATCAAACCTGGAACCTCATGGTTCTACCCGCCGGGCTGAGAGGGCAGCTTTTCTCTGACTGCCTTTCCCTCACCTGACACCTGGGGGGGGGGGCAGCTTTTGCTCCCGTGTCCCCAGCACAGCACTGAGTGGGGAGAGTGACCTCTTGCTGCAGTGAGGGCGGGGAGCTTCCTGGGACCCTGGGCTGAAGGAGATGGCCCTCTGAGGTTTTGAGGAGGATCTCATAGTTGGGGGGTATCTTGGGGGCCTTGGCAGACCACCTTACAGACCAAGTGCCCATCTCTGGGTGTGGAGGGAGCACCCCTCACCCTCGGTCACCCTCCAGCCCAGAGCAGTACTGGTGCCTGGGTGACACTGGTTCACGCAAGAGGCGGCAGGAAGCGGAAGGCCCTTAGCCTTCTCTGCCAGGTGCCCCCAAGAGCTGCCCAGGGCCTCCCCTCCCTCCACATCTGGCGGGTGAGGTGAGATTGAGGGTCCTCGGGTCTCTGCCCACTTAGCTCCTCCTCTCACCCCTCTGCACCCCCATCCCCGCTCAGCACCCCAAAAAGAATTCATCGCACACCATGGCTCGCCAAAGAGGTCCTGCTTCTGGGTAAGAGCTCTGAGGATGGCCCCTTGTGTGGTGGTGGGGACCAGCGTCCCCATGAGAATACAGCTGGACTCAGAGGGCAGTGTGTCCTCTGTCACCCAGCACCCCAAAAGTCCCCTCCGCCTGCTGGCTGCCACTTCCATGCCCTTAACCTTTAACGTTGAGGGGCCTGGTCTCCAAACCTTCCCTCTTCTGGTGTCCCGCCTCCCACCCCCTCCCTTACCGTCTGGGGGGCAGGGGTCAAGGGGCACCTGCTCTCCGCGTGAGTAGCCCCCCTGCCTCCCCAGAAAGCGGAGGCGGAGCCCTGCGCCCCTTCCCCTGCTTCCAATCCTGGCCACAGCCCAGGCCTCCTGGGTCGGTGGAGAACTTTGTATCCCAGGGCCAGCGACCTGAGAGCCCACAGCCTCCCTGCTGGCAGAAGGAGCAGCTCTGGGCCGCCTGTGGGGTGAGTGTTCTGGAAGACGAGGACGCTGCGTCCCGACCCCCCACTCTCCAGGCCAGGCTGTGGGGTGGGGGGGCTCCCCAGGGGCTGGCATGCCTGCTGTTTGTGTGTGGAGTCCTGGCCCCGATCCAGTGACATCCAGAGTCCACGGGGGGCTTGGGCGGCTGGGTCAGCGGGCAGGCTCTGGGAGCCAGTGCAGTGGCGGCTGCGCACAGGCGAGCAGGGCTGGGGGGCTGTCGGGTGGGGGCTTCAGGCCCTTGTGTGGGACGGGGCGGAGAAGGTCACACGGGGCCTCTTTGTGGGGTGCAAGCCCAGCTGGATGCATATTGGGGTGATGCCACCCAAGTGTTGAGTAAGTGTGTGGGAAGCCCCTGCTCCCCTCTCCTGTGTCCCCGGGAGGGAGGAAAGGGTGTAAGGGGGTTCAAGGACCTCATGGGCCGCTGGGCCTGCTGCCCCCCAGGCCGCCCCACCGGCCCGTGCAGGGGCTGGGGCTACCCAACGGCATGAGTGAGGAAATGAGCCCTGAGAGCCAGGTCTCACGGCTGGGCTGGGCAGGCGGCTTGGGGCCTCCCGAGGCCGACGCTGGGCCGTGCTGCCAGGCCACGCCGCCCTCTGTCCCACTTTCCTCAGTGTCCCAGCCGTGACCTCTCCCCTTCGGCACACAGTGCCTGGCTCGCTCCCCAGGACCCACGGGCTCGAGTCTCAAGTCCAGGCCTACTTCACGTCCCACCGGGTTTGGGGGGTGCTCCCTCCACACCCAGAGATGGTCTCTTGGTCTGTAAGGAGGTCTGCCAAGGCCCCCAAGATACCCCCCAACTGTGAGGGCAAAGCGAACATACCCTACCTACATCTCCCTTCCTTCCTCCGTCCTTCCCTTCCTCAGATTTATTTGCTAATGAGAAAGAATCAGAGCACCAATCACTCTGGCACAGGGGATGCTGGGGCTTGAATTCAGCCCTGAGCGATTTAGAGTCCAGTGCTCTAACCACTCAGCCACCTCCCAGGCCCTCAACACTCATTCTTTTTCTTTTTCTTTTCTTTTCTTTTCTTTTCTTTCTTTCTTCTTCTTCTTTTTTTTTACTTATTATTGGATAGAGACAGAGAGAACTCGAGAAGGAAGAGGGACATAGAGAGGGGGACAGACAAAGAGCCCCCTGGAGCCCTGCTTCACCACCTGTGAAGCTAACCCTGTGCTGGTGGGTCCTTGTGCTGTATTACACGCGTCCTCAGCCAGGGGCGCCGCCGCCTGGCCCCCAACACTGACTCTTCTAAAACATTTATTTAATGAGAAGGAGAGTGAGAACATCATTCTGGCACATGAAGTGATAGGGGTTGGGTAGGGGTAGATAGCATAATGGTTATGCAAACAGACTGTCATGCCTGAAGTCCCCCACACACCATAAGCGAAAGCCCGGCAGTGCTCTGTTCAAAAAAAAAAAAAAAAACAGAGTCCTCAAATCTGAAGTGATAGGCTCAAACCCAGGGCCTCCCTAAGACAAGGCATGAGCTACACCCACTGGGCTGTCTCCCAGGCCTTGCGCAGTTGTCGTTAGTGGTTCTGTCTAGTCTGCTCATGGGTGACCTGGTGTCGCCTCTCTGAGCAGCTTCTGTTTGCTCTTGTGAATACCCTGGTTAGGCCATCCACCATGGCCCCCATACCCATTTCTCTGGGTAGGCTTCTTAGAATGCAAACGACAGGACAAGGCTGGGCCGTTGTAGGGGAGGTCTTTCAGGGGCCAGGAGAGACGGCTCCCGCAGTAGAGTGCGTGTGTGAGGACACGGGTTCAAGCCCCAGCACCACATGGGAGCACCGCACGAGCTGTGGAGCAGGGCTGTGGCATCTCCCATGAATCAGAGATGATCTAATGCTCTAATTCGAATCAGAACAGAAGAAACGGGCCTTTAAGATAAGTGTCAGGCGGGAGTCGGGCGGTAGTGTAGCAGGCTAAGTGCAGGTGGCACAAAGCACAAGGACCGGCATAAGGATCCCTGTTCGAACCCCGGCTCCCCACCTGCAGGGGAGTCGCTTCACAGGCGGTGAAGCAGGTCTGCAGGTGTCTGTCTTTCTCTCCTCCTCTCTGTCTTCCCCTCCCTCTCTCCATTTCTCTCTGTCCTATCCAACAACAACAACAACAATAATAACTACAACAATAAAACAACAAGGGCAACAAAAAGGAATAAATAAAATAAATATTAAAAAATTTTTTAAAAAAGATAAGTGTCAGGCAGAGCGCTGCCCTGGTGTAGGGGCTCTGCCATGGGCCCGAGGCAGGAGGGCTTCAGGTTCAAAGCCCGTTCTCACCAGAAGCCAAAACTTCGCCCCTCTGGGGAAAATAATAATAATAAAACAAAATACGTGTGACTTCTCATAATAAAACTTAAATGTGGGTGGGGGTGGGGTTAGACTAGATCTGGCAGAGGGCTGCAGCAGCTGAGTCCAGGGCCCGTTCACCCCACTCAGGCAGGGGTCCCGGAGGTGCGTCTGCTCTGGGCCTCCTACTGCTCCCCTGCGCCTCCCTGGCCTGGCCCTGTGGTGCTCTGGGGAAGGCCTGTCTCTCTGGAGGGAGAGGAAGGAAGGAGAGAGCAGCTGAACTCGGGCACCTGAAGGCCTGGTCAGCTGTCCCCACCCCAGGTACCGCCGGTGCCCATGGTGCCCACGCGCTTCCCTCCTGCACCTGTGTTAGCCGGGAGCAGCCCAGCCAACACCTGTCCTCCGCAAACGGCTCCGTTACAGAAGCTGTACGGAGACGCCTCTTACACCCTGTAAGGGCCCGAGGCCCCCCAAGATTAGGCAGCACTTGTTACTTGTGGTGCTGCAGGGGATTGAACCTGGGACCTGGGAGCCTCAGGCATGTGAGTCTATTTGCGTAACCATTATGCTGTCTCCCCTGTTGACTCTCCTCTTCTCCTGAGCTGTTGACTGGAGGGCGCAGCCCAAGCAGACCAGGCCCCAAAGGTCCTAAGAGCAAGCGCGTTCCTGGGCCGGGGCCAGAGCTCACCGGACAGCGCTGCTGAGCCACGAGCACTGGGGGGAGCTTCGGCGCTGTGGCCTCACCCCTTCTTCCTCTCTGCCTCTGTCTGGACGAGTTAGCCTGGAGAGGACGAGGTGTGAAAGGGCGTCCTCACTTCACACACTCCAGTGATCCAGCACAGAGGACAAACTCCACGAGGCTCTCAGCGCAACCTTGACAGAAGCTGGGCCCCTGCCCCCATCCCGGGTGCCTCCTTAGTCTCTGTGCGTTTTAATTTTTTCAGGAAAAATTTAGACGTACTTTAAAAAAAATATTGTACTTTTTTTTTTTGAGAGAGAGATGCAGAGAGAGAGAGAGAACACCAGTGCCCTGCTCAGCTCTGGCTTATGGTGGTGAAGGGGATTGAACATGGGACTTTGGA
The DNA here is from genome assembly GCF_950295315.1 of Erinaceus europaeus. Classification (NCBI taxonomy): domain Eukaryota; kingdom Metazoa; phylum Chordata; class Mammalia; order Eulipotyphla; family Erinaceidae; genus Erinaceus; species Erinaceus europaeus. The sequence continues at coordinate 156,623 of NW_026647620.1, read as the reverse complement.
GCCTCAGGCAGGAGAGTCTGTTTGCATAACATTATACTATCTACCCTGCCTGCCCATAGATGTAGTGTGTGTGTGTGTGTGTGTGTGTGTGTGTGTGTGTGTCAGAAAGAGAGAGAGAGATTTTCAGCTACCAGGTTCCAGATGCTACTATGATGCCAGCCAGGTTTCCTTGAGCAGATGACCCACCAATGTGTCCTGGAGCTCCGCTTCCCCAGAGCCCTGCCCCACTAGGGAAAGAGAGAGACAGGCTGGGAGTGTGGATCCACCTGTCAATGCCCATGTTCATCAGGGAAGCAATTACAGAAGCCGGACCTTCCACCTTCTGCATCCCACAATGACCCTGGATCCATGCTCCCAGAGGGATAAAGCACAGGAAAACTATCAGGGGATGGGATGGGATGGATATGAAGCTCTGGTGGTGGGAACTGTACCCCTCTTATCCTATGGTCTTGTCAGTGTTTCCATTTTATAAATAAATAAATTAGAGAGAGAGAGAGTGGTTCAGGAGGTGGCACAGTGGATAAGGCTTTGGACTCTCAAGCATGAGGTCCTGAGTTCAGTCCCTGGCAGCACATGTGACAGAGTGATGCCTGGCTCTTTCTCTCCTGTCATTTCTCATGAATCAATAAAACATTTAAAAGAGGTGGGGAGGGCACTGCTCTGCCGCTCATAATGTTCAGTTTGTCCTTGTCTCTGTGCTCTGTGAGGCAGCAGGGACAGAACCCAGGACCTCATACGTGTGGGAGGTGTGTGCACTGTCCCCCGGGACCCCCCCCCCCCCGCTGGCCCTGACCTGGAGGTTCAGGTTTGAAGGATGTGCTCGAGGGGCTGGAGATAGCATGCACCGCCTCAGACTTACATTCCTGCGGCTACAAGGTGCCAGGTTCAGTCACCAGCGCCACCATATGCCAGAGCTGAGCAGTGCTCTGGTCAGCCTCTCTCATTCACACTGGGTTAAAGCTGACCTCTCTGACACAGTCAAATGAGATGAGATGAGATGAGATGAGATGAGATGAGATGAGATGAGATGAGATGAAATATAAAAAGATAAAGCTGGCTTCCCGGGGCAGGGGAGGGACACAGATATGGGGGCCACATGGGGAGAAGCAGCAGCCAAGGGCAGACCACAGAGGACACCCACGTAGAAGGGAGAGACTTCAAAAGCCCTTGGGGGAAACGTGTACATGTGTTCCAGAAAGTTCTGGGCAGGTTGAGGGGCAGGTAGGAGGTGTGGGTAGGGCGGCCTGGAGGCCTCCCTCAGGCATCATGGGATGGAAGCTCTCCGACCCTGGCAGTGCAGCTCTGTGGTCACAGGGGCCAGGGCTCTCTGAGCACCTCAGATGGCAGAAATCGCACAGTGAGCGGGGGGCTTCAGGGGAACGCGGGGTTCCATCTGGGTTTGAGTGTGCCCTCCCGGCCACCTGCAGCCCCGGAGAATGCTGCCTGGCCAGGAAGGAGATGAAGCCAGTGCCAGGGGCCGTGGCGAGGTGGCTCTCACCAGCCTCCCCTTTACTCCCAGATGCTGCAGTTCCGCATCGTCCGGGGGGGCCTCCGGCTCCTGGGCGTCCGCCGCTCCTCCACCGCCCCCGCTGCCTCGCCCAGCGTCCGGCGCCTGGAGTACAAGCCCATCAAGAAGGTCATGGTGGCCAACAGAGGTGAAGACACCCCCCGCCCCCCGCCCCCCTCCACCCGGGCCCCGCACCTACCTGCCGTTGCCCTGCCCACCAGGTGAGATCGCCATCCGCGTGTTCCGGGCCTGCACGGAGCTGGGCATCCGCACCGTGGCCATCTACTCGGAGCAGGACACGGGCCAGATGCACCGGCAGAAGGCGGACGAGGCTTACCTCATCGGGCGTGGCCTGGCCCCCGTGCAGGCCTACCTGCACATCCCCGACATCATCAAGGTGGCCAAGGTGAGCGGGCAAGAGAGGGAGGCAGGGAAGGAGTGAATCAGTGATCAGTGAGCGAGTGCAGGCATGGGGGCCAGCCCTCGTCCCCTGACCCCACACCTGCCCCAGGAGAACGCCGTGGACGCCGTGCACCCCGGCTACGGCTTCCTGTCGGAGCGCGCAGACTTCGCCCAGGCCTGCCAGGACGCGGGGGTCCGCTTCATCGGGCCGAGCCCCGAGGTGGTGCGCAAGATGGGCGACAAGGTGGAGGCCCGGGCCATCGCCATCGCCGCAGGTGACCTGACCCAGCGGGCCGGCGGGGAGTGGGGGGGTGCTGTCTGGGAGGGGCCGGCGGCTCGTCCTGGATTCCCGCCCGTCCGGAGACCCCGAGCACATCTTCCCCACAGGCGTCCCCGTGGTCCCCGGCACAGATGCCCCCATCAACTCCCTGCAGGAGGCCCACGAGTTCTCCAACACCTATGGCTTCCCCATCATCTTCAAGGCCGCCTACGGGGGTGGGGGCCGAGGCATGAGGGTGGTGCACAGCTATGAGGTGAGCGGAGGGTGCTGGGGGTGCCGGGCCGCACACGGGGCCCCCAGAGCAGTGGGGCTCAGGTCCACTCCGCCCACCTGCCCTCCCAGGAGCTGGAGGAGAACTACACCCGGGCCTACTCGGAGGCCCTGGCCGCCTTTGGCAACGGGGCCCTGTTTGTGGAGAAGTTCATTGAGAAGCCACGTCACATCGAGGTGCAGATCCTGGGTGAGTGGGGTGCCCGGAGCATGTGGCAAGAACAGGACAGGCCCCTTCCTCCAGTGGGTTGCGGGGTGTGAACTCGGGGCCTCACAGCATCACACTGCTGAGCCCAGTTTTTACTCTGTGTTTTTTAAAATTATTATTATTATGTACTTTCCCTTTCTGTTGTCCTTGTTGTTTTATTGTTGTAGCTATAATTGTTGTTGTTGATGTTGTCGTTGTTGGATAGGACAGAGAGAAATGGAGAGAGGAGGGGAAGACAGAGGGGGAGAGAAAGACAGACACCTGCAGACCTGCTTCACCGCCTGTGAAGCGACTCCCCTGCAGGTGGGGAGCCGGGGGCTCGAACCGGGATCCTTACGCCTGCTGCACTACCGCCCGACTCCCTACCCTGTGTTTGAGAGAGGAGACACCACCCTCCCTCAGGCTCCCTGGGTGCTGTGCAGGGTGCTGAGAGAGGAGAGACCCCACAGCCCTGCCCACCCTCCACGGGCTCCCTGGGTGCTGTGCAGGGTGCTGAGAGAGGAGAGACCCCACAGCCCTGCCCACCCTCCATGGGCTCCCTGGGTGCTGTGCCTGGTGCTGAGAGAGGAGAGACCCCACAGCCCTGCCCACCCTCCATGGCTCCCTGGGTGCTGTGCAGGGTGCTGAGAGAGGAGAGACCCCACAGCCCTGCCCACCCTCCATGGGGCTCCCTGGGTGCTGTGCAGGGTGCTGAGAGAGGAGAGACCCCACAGCCCTGCCCACCCTCCATGGCTCCCTGGGTGCTGTGCCTGGTGCTGAGAGAGGAGAGACCCCACAGCCCTGCCCACCCTCCATGGGGCTCCCTGGGTGCTGTGCCGGGTGCTGAGAGAGGAGAGACCCCACAGCCCTGCCCACCCTCCATGGGCTCCCTGGGTGCTGTGCAGGGTGCTGAGAGAGGAGAGACCCCACAGCCCTGCCCACCCTCCATGGCTCCCTGGGTGCTGTGCCTGGTGCTGAGAGAGGAGAGACCCCACAGCCCTGCCCACCCTCCATGGGCTCCCTGGGTGCTGTGCCTGGTGCTGAGAGAGGAGAGACCCCACAGCCCTGCCCACCCTCCATGGCTCCCTGGGTGCTGTGCCTGGTGCTGAGAGAGGAGAGACCCCACAGCCCTGCCCACCCTCCATGGGGCTCCCTGGGTGCTGTGCAGGGTGCTGCTACTACGTGGGACAAAGCCGGGGCCTTGGGCATCTAGTGGTGTGCTCTTCTCTCATCCACCTCCTGGTGTTGGGGAACTCCGAGGCCCCCTCGGCACCCCTCCCCAGGAGGTGGGCAGTGGGTGCTGGGCCTGCTTCTCCCTTGCTCACACCGGCCTCAGACCCCGACGCGCTGAGGTTTGCCGCCCCGTCCCCAGGCGACCAGTATGGGAACATCTTGCACCTGTACGAGCGAGATTGCTCCATCCAGCGGCGGCACCAGAAGGTGGTGGAGATCGCCCCTGCCGCCCACCTTGACCCCCAGCTGCGCTCGAGGCTCACCGGCGACTCGGTCAAACTTGCCAAGCAGGTGCGGGAGGCCCTTGGGGGGTTGGACTCAGGTGCTGGAGGCCCCTGGGGGGTTGGGCTCAGGTGCGGGAAGCCCCTGGGGGGTTGGGGTCAGGTGCAGGCAGGCCCCTGGGGGGTTGGGCTCAGGTGCGGGAGGCCCCTGGGGGGTTGGGCTCAGGTGCGGGAGGCCCCTGGGGGGTTGGGCTCAGGTGCAGGCAGGCCCCTGGGGGGTTGGGCTCAGGTGCGGGAGGCCCCTGGGGGGTTGGGCTCAGGTGCGGGAGGCCCCTGGGGTGTTGGGGTCAGGTGCAGGCAGGCCCCTGGGGGGTTGGGGTCAGGTGTGGACAGGCCCCTGGGGGGGAGGCCATGTGACCGGCCCCGGGGTGTGTCGAGTGCCCATACAGGGCCCTTGGTGACCATGCTGCGTGCCGGTAGTGGAGCCCAGCCAGAGGGAGGTAAAGACAGTGACCCCAGCAATGGCTGTCCCTCCTGGAGCACCCCCCGTGGCCAACCCTGGAGTGGGGTCCCACTCTGTTCTCCTGGGCTCCCCACCCATCTGTGGACCACCAGCACCCAGTGTCGGGAGCTGCTCACGTCCAGGGTGTGGATGGGCCCAGTCAGATGATGGCTCTGGGAGTGGCCGGAGAGGAGGGCAGAGTGGGTAGAGGAGGGGCCGCTGAAGACCCCCAAGAGCAAGAAGGGTCCAGGTGTGTGTGTGTGTGTGTGTGTGTGTGTCGGGAGATGGCTGGGAATGGACAGACAGACGGGAACTTCTGCTGATGCTTCACTCCATACAAGTTGGGTGGCCGCCTGAGGACCGGGCAGGGGTCCGGCCGAGGCTCTGGCCCCTCATCTTTGGGGGCTGCCTGCTGGCGTTTCGGTTCTGGAAGCGTGTCGGGTGCCCGCAGGTGGGTTACGAGAACGCGGGCACGGTGGAGTTCCTGGTGGACAAGCACGGCAAGCACTACTTCATCGAGGTCAACTCCCGCCTGCAGGTGGAGCACACTGTCACCGAGGAGATCACCGAGTGAGTGGGCGGTGGGCCAGGGCTCTGCTGCACAGGGCAGGCGACAGGCTGCAGGAGAGCAGTTAGGGGCCAGGTCCTTGCGGCAGCCGACCCAGACGCAGAGAGGCTGTGGGAGGTGACCCAGCGGGCCCAGCTGTCAGGGCGCGTCACCCCCTCCCCCGTTTCAGACGGTGAAGCGGAGAGCAGAGAGGCTGCACAGTGTCTGATGTCACGGGGCTCCAACCTCTCCAGCCCAGTGTGTGGTTTCTCCCAGCAGCCTTTGCGTTCCCCTCCATCCATCGTGTGCCAAGAGTTTGACACGAGTTCAATGCCTCTGTACAAGTTCTCTCCCACTTTTTAATCTCCAGTCATGTTAGCAGGAGACAGAGAGAAACCAGAGACAGGGCAACGAGGCTCCACTACCCACAGAGTTCCTGTGTGATGCCAGGGCTCGAACCCTGATAAGACATGAGGCAAGACACACTGGGCCCAGGGAGCTGCGCCCCCCTATGAACCCCAAACTTGCAGAGGTGTCCCTGTACACGACCTGCTATCACCAGGCCAGGCTCTTCAGCTTTTGTGTTTATTAAGAGTGTTAATGTCTGGGCGTCCAGATCCTTCTACCTCTCTGAAGAGTTCCCGGCACGACACCTTCAGCAGGATTACCCGATCAAAGGGTAAACAGCATCTTGCTAATTAGCTTTTGAGGCTGCTTGTACCATTTTGTTCTCCCTCAAGCACTGAGAGGAGACATTTGAAACAACCTCCCTGCTTTGAAAACACTCATTATTTCACGATGTAGAGTTGGAGCTGCAAGTGTTAAGCCCTGGCTCTGGGCAAGTGTCTCTCACCACAGGACTCTCCTGGAGGCTCCGTCCTTGAGCCCCAGGACAGCGGGGGATGCCGCCTTTGTCCAGAAGCACGGAGGCTGCTCCAGCCTCGCCGTGGCCCAGAGACGCTCCTTGCTCTATGCTGGGCTCTGTCTCGCCTTTCCTGTGCGGTGCTGGGCCTCGGGCGTGTGCCAGTCAGCTCAGCCGCCTCCCAGCCCCAACTTGTATTCTCTGTATTTTGAGAGAGAGACAGGGAGAGACCCCACAGCACTGCTCCATTGTCCGTGGAGCTCCCCTGGCACTGCCCGTGGTGCTGCCACAGGGTGCTGGGCTCATGCCCGGGACCTTGCAGGCAGTAAGGCTTGTGCTCTGCCCACTGGGAGCCTGCTCTGAGGTGGAGTCAGACCAGGGTGCAGGGTCTGCCAGGCTCCCTGCCCTCGGGCAGCCGCCTCAGCTGCCACTGTGAGGCCCATGCGCCTTTGCAGCAGCTGCTCATGGGGCCGGTCGCTGTCTCAGAGCAGGGAGACAGACCGAGCTCACAGCTGCGTGCTGGGGGTCTGGGCTCTCAGTCTTTGGGGCCTGGGGGAGGCTCGGCACCTGCACCCATGGAGACCATCCAGCAGCTGTGGCCCCGGGGCCTGTTCTCCTTGTGAGCGAGATGCCTGAGGCTGCAAGTCCAGACTTTGCCGAGGCTGGGTGTGGAGCCAGGCAGAAACCCCAGGGGACGGAGGGCGGAGGTGGGGAGCTGAGATTTGGGGCCCAGGACCCCAGCTGGTACCATGTTTGTTCAGCCTGTGATACCACCCTGGTGGGCATGTGGACAAGCTGGTGGGCACAGGGCGGGCGTGCGGACAGGAGCTGGTGGGCACAGGGCAGGCGTGCAGACAGGAGCTGGTGGGCACAGGGCGGGCATGTGGACAGGAGCTGGTGGGCACAGGGCGGGCGTGTGGACAGGAGCTGGTGGGCACAGGGCGGGCGTGTGGACAGGAGCTGGTGGGCACAGGGCGGGCGTGTGGACAGGAGCTGGTGGGCACAGGGCGGGCGTGTGGACAGGAGCTGGTGGGCACAGGGCGGGCGTGTGGACAGGAGCTGGTGGGCACAGGGCGGGCATGTGGATAGGAGCTGGTGGGCACAGGGCAGGCATGCGGACAGGAGCTGGTGGGCACAGGGCGGGCGTGCAGACAGGAGCTGGTGGGCACAGGGCGGGCATGTGGACAGGAGCTGGTGGGCACAGGGCAGGCATGTGGACAGGAGCTGGTGGGCACAGGGCGGACATGTGGACAGGAGCTGGTGGGCACAGGGCGGGCATGTGGACAGGAGCTGGTGGGCACAGGGCGGGCATGCGGACAGGAGCTGGTGGGCACAGGGCGGGCGTGCAGACAGGAGCTGTTGGGCACAGGGCGGGCATGCGGACAGGAGCTGGTGGGCACAGGGCAGGCGTGCAGACAGGAGCTGGTGGGCACAGGGCGGGCATGTGGACAGGAGCTGGTGGGCACAGGGCGGGCATGTGGACAGGAGCTGGTGGGCACAGGGCGGGCGTGTGGACAGGAGCTGGTGGGCACAGGGCGGGCATGTGGACAGGAGCTGGTGGGCACAGGGCGGGCGTGTGGACAGGAGCTGGTGGGCACAGGGCGGGCGTGTGGACAGGAGCTGGTGGGCACAGGGCAGGCATGTGGACAGGAGCTGGTGGGCACAGGGCGGACATGTGGACAGGAGCTGGTGGGCACAGGGCGGGCATGTGGACAGGAGCTGGTGGGCACAGGGCGGGTGTGCAGACAGGAGCTGGTGGGCACAGGGCAGGCATATGGACAGGAGCTGGTGGGCACAGGGCGGGCATGTGGACAGGAGCTGGTGGGCACAGGGCGGGCGTGCGGACAGGAGCTGGTGGGCACAGGGCGGGCGTGCAGACAGGAGCTGGTGGGCACAGGGCGGGCGTGTGGACAGGAGCTGGTGGGCACAGGGCGGGCGTGTGGACAGGAGCTGGTGGGCACAGGGCGGGCGTGCGGACAGGAGCTGGTGGGCACAGGGCGGGCGTGCAGACAGGAGCTGGTGGGCACAGGGCGGGCGTGTGGACAGGAGCTGGTGGGCACAGGGCGGGCGTGTGGACAGGAGCTGGTGGGCACAGGGTGGGCATGTGGATAGGAGCTGGTGGGCACAGGGCAGGCATGCGGACAGGAGCTGGTGGGCACAGGGCGGGCGTGCAGACAGGAGCTGGTGGGCACAGGGCGGGCATGTGGACAGGAGCTGGTGGGCACAGGGCAGGCATGTGGACAGGAGCTGGTGGGCACAGGGCGGACATGTGGACAGGAGCTGGTGGGCACAGGGCGGGCATGTGGACAGGAGCTGGTGGGCACAGGGCGGGCGTGCAGACAGGAGCTGGTGGGCACAGGGCAGGCATATGGACAGGAGCTGGTGGGCACAGGGCGGGCATGTGGACAGGAGCTGGTGGGCACAGGGCGGGCATGTGGACAGGAGCTGGTGGGCGTGCAGACAGGAGCTGGTGGGCACAGGGCGGGCATGTGGACAGGAGCTGGTGGGCACAGGGCGGGCGTGCGGACAGGAGCTGGTGGGCACAGGGCGGGCGTGCAGACAGGAGCTGGTGGGCACAGGGCGGGCGTGCAGACAGGAGCTGGTGGGCACAGGGCGGGCATGTGGACAGGAGCTGGTGGGCACAGGGTGGGCGTGCAGACAGCTGGTGGGCACAGGGCGGGCGTGCAGACAGGAGCTGGTGGGCACAGGGTGGGCGTGCAGACAGGAGCTGGTGGGCACAGGGCGGGCATGTGGACAGAAGCTGGTGGGCACAGGGCAGGCATGTGGACAGGAGCTGGTGGGCACAGGGCGGGCGTGTGGACAGGAGCTGGTGGGCACAGGGCGGGCATGCGGACAGGAGCTGGTGGGCAGAGGGCGGGCGTGTGGACAGGAGCTGGTGGGCACGGGGCGGGCATGCGGACAGGAGCTGGTGGGCACAGGGCGGGCGTGCAGACAGGAGCTGGTGGGCACAGGGCGGGCGTGTGGACAGGAGCTGGTGGTGCCCCGCCTTCATTTGCCTCGCGCCCGCCCCCAGTGTGGACCTGGTGCACGCCCAGATCCACGTGGCTGAGGGCCGCAGCCTGCCTGACCTGGGCCTGCGGCAGGAGAACATTCGCATCAACGGCTGTGCCATCCAGTGCCGTGTCACCACCGAGGACCCTGCACGCAGCTTCCAGCCAGACACCGGCCGCATCGAGGTGGGTGGCGCCCGTGCCCCTGAGACCCTCCCTCCCACCCTCCCTGCGCACCTGCCGGGCCCCAAGGCTCGAAGCCTGCTGTGCTGCAGACCTAAAGCCCCAGGGCCCAGAGTCCAGGTGCTGTCCTGGGCTGGGCGGTGATGACCCGTGTGCTGGGAGGCAGGGAGCCGGGGCTCCTGTGTCCCCACAGGGGAAGCGTGGCTGGCAGGTGGCCCTAGGGGTGCGGGGGGTGGGAGGCTGCTGCACCTCCAGTCAGCCCTGGTCCGAGATCACCTGATCCTCCATCCGCTTGGCCTGAGGGGGCCCCGGGGCTTCGCCGAGTGAAGGTGGCGGCCCTCAGGGTCTGCTGCTGGCCGCAGGCAGATGCACTTTCTGGAACAGTCCTGCAGCCAGCCGGGAGGTGGGGGGCTCATGACTCCGCCCACACTCCCCCAGCTCAGCCAATGTTTCCTGCTCGCAGCAGTGTTCACCTTTCAATATTTTATCAAGTTCCTCTTCATCAAACCCGGACCCTCATTGCGTCCTTTGGAATCGGAAATGCGGTGTGATGGGTGTCCCAAGTCCTGGCTCCCCCTCCCTGCTGGGCCCCCCTCCCAGCCTGGTTCAGAGCTTCTTTTTTTTCATAGATTTATTTATTCCCTTTTGTTGCCCTTGTTGTTTTTTTTACTGTTGTATTTATTATTGTTTTCGTCGTTGTTGGATAGGACAGAGAGAAATGGAGAGAGGAGGGGAAGACAGAGGGGGAGAGAAAGACAGACACCTGCAGACCTGCTTCACCGCCTGTTTAGAGACTCCCCTGCAGGTTGGGAGCTGGAGGCTTGAATCCGGATCCTCACGCCAGTCCTTGCACTTTGAGACACCTGTGCTTAACCCGCTGCGCTACCGCCCGACTCCCAGTGCAGAGCTCTCTGTGGGAGCCCCCACCCCGGTCATAACTGTTCCTGACACCCTATTGGTGTCCCATCAGGGGACCCCCTCCCTCGCTGTTTCCTGCTCACCCCGTCTGGAAGGGGAAGGATCCCTCGAGGGCTGTCCCGTCCGGCCCCTGGCCTTCCTGCTATCTCAGCTGCCTCTCTCCCTGGAGAGCAGTTCCCATGGCCTGGCACTTGTGTGGAAAGAAAGAGTGAACAAGGCTCTGCAGGGCAGGAGGGTTGGCCGGGCTGGTGGCAGGAGGTAGCGGCAGCCCCCTGGACGCGGCTGGACACAGCCCCCCGGACAAGGGCATCCCCTGCCCGCACCCCACCGGCTCCTCTGGCCCGAGAATGGTGGCGCCCTGGGTTCACAGCAACCCCCCGGCAGAATCTGAGGCTAGCGCTAGGGCTGCCCTGTCCGGCCCACAATGACTGTGTGTGACGCCCCTCTGCCGCAGGTGTTCCGCAGTGGAGAGGGGATGGGCATCCGCCTGGACAACGCATCGGCCTTCCAGGGCGCTGTCATCTCCCCGCATTACGACTCCCTGCTGGTGAAGGTCATCGCCCACGGCAAGGACCACCCCACGGCCGCCACCAAGATGAGCAGGGCCCTGGCCGAGTTCCGCGTCCGTGGCGTGAAGGTGAGGGCTCGGGGGTCATCGCCGCCCAGCTCTGATGGCAGGGGGGCTCCTTCACGCAGTCTGGGCGATCCCCCAGCAGACTGCCACCATCCTGGGGTGCCGGGCTCCCTGGGAAAACTCTGGCCCCAGCTGTCCCCATTGACGGGGTGATGCGCTGGGAACAGGCACCAGGCAGCTGCTGGTTTGGGGAGCAGATGCCCCGCAGACCGAGGGGTATCAGGCAGGAAGGGGCAGGCAGGAGGCACAGACCCAAGAGCCCGGAGTGCAGGGTGCTGCCATCTCCCAGGACGGCGTCCCTGTGGACACGGTTTAGTGGCAGAAGTCCTTAGAAAGAGCCGCGTGAGAGTGTGTTGGAGGAGCCTGGCTCCAGCTGACCCGCCCTGCAGGTTCTGCCCCGCTCAGAGGGGGCTCCACCCCACCCCACCCTGAGTTGGGGTCTGAACCTCCCATGGGGGTAAGGGGGTGCTTTGTAGGCACAGTGTCTGGGCCACCTCCGGGCAGGGTGGCCAGTGCACCCGTTAGTTACCCTGGGTGGGGTAGGTGCAGCCGCGGCCCTTCCCTCCTGTGTCACCTGTGAGAGATGCCAGGCCCAGGACACCAGGAAGAAGGTGGGGAGGTCTGAGGGTGCCCGCAGCTGGTCTGTCCATTACCTTCTTGCTTATTGACACCTAGGCCTCGCTGGGCCACTTGCTGGGCTGGGATGCAGGACGAGTCAGAGTCCTTCTAGCCTGGTGCGCTGGGGCAGGGAGGCCGAGTCTCTTGGTGTCTGGGGAGGGAGGCTCATGGGTCTTGCTGGCCATGGCGCCTTGGTGGGGCTGTGGGGTCAAGACCTCACTCAGCCCAGGGCTTCCCACGGAAGCTTCCAGTGGGTCCAGCTGGCTACAGGGTAGTGAGGCCCTGGACCGTTTCCGGACCCTCTAGGAGGGTCAGATGTCCCAAGAGACAGGTGGTTGCTCCAGTCTCGGCGAGGGCTTGGACCCGGCTCAGCATGCCAAAGCCAGGGCCACCTCTAGAGCTGGGTCCTGCCCACCACCCCTCCCGGAGCCCAGCAGCAGACCAGACGGGCACTGAGGTGTCCTCAATGGTTTTATTAGAAAGAAAAACAAGACGCCTGCTTTTCGGCTGCCGCCCCAGCAGCTGTGAGCACCGTCGGGGGACATGTCCCCTCGAACCCGTCTGGAGGCAGGTCCAGCAGAGGGGGCCTGAGGTACCAAGGGTCAAGCCAGGAGGGGCCCCTGGAGATGCCGCCCGCCCCACACCCACCGGGCAGTGGGCCCCTCTCCTCACACCACACTCTCCTCCAGCCGCTCGGAGCTCCCCCCCAGCCCCCGGCACCCAGCGGCCAGCAGCCCCCCGTGAACCGAGTGGCTCCTCCTCGCCCAGGCCCCTCGGAGGCGCCGGACCCCGTAGCAGCCCCCTGTGTCCCCCAGGTCCAGGGAGCAGCTGCGCTGTGGCCGAGGCGGGGGGCTCCTCGGAGGGTGGCCCTTGGGCGTGGGGCTGGGGTCCCCGTTGGTCTGGGACTGCACATGGCTGAGTTTGAGGGGTAGGCGGCCGTTCCCGGCCCCCCGGCCCCGAACCAGCAAGGCCACGGTGAAGACCAGTAAGGCGGCCACCAGCACGCCCCCCACGGCCACCGTCAGGGTCCCGCCCAGCACATGGGCCTGCAGAGCGTGGCACAAGGGCGCGGCGGGCAGTGTGGAGAAGTGGGCGCAGCCCAGCAGCCGTGTGGACGTGAGGTCCGAGGGCCCGGCGGGTGACAGGGCCAGCAGGCAAAGGTCGTAGTCGGCCCCGGGGACCAGGTGCTTCAGCAGGAAGTGCTGGCTGGAGGCCGGGACGATCCTGCGGGCAAGGGGTGCGGTCAGTGAGGGCGCAGAGCAGGGGTGGAGTGTGAGGGTCAGGCGAGCCCGGCGTCCACCCCACGGTCCCCCCGGTGCCCAGGCAGCTCACGGGAGGGGCAGGCCTCTGGGGACGGGGCGTCCTCACCGGTAGATGAGGGCCTCGTCCTCGCTGCTGTTGTACTGGATCTGGAACATCCACACCGGGTCGGCCGGCCGCCCGGGCCCCCAGCTCACCAGCCCCGACGTGGCGGTCACCTCGGTCACCCGCACCGCCGGCTCGGCCTCCTGCGTCCCCTCGCCCTCGCCCTCGGCAGCCGTGCGGGCCGAGGCGGCGATGTCTGAGGGCCCCGGGTGGCCGCCGTCGGCGCTGCCGTTCCCGCCGTGGGGCAGGGCCAGCACCCGGAGCTCCACGCGGGCCGTGGCCTCGCCAGCGGGGTTGGTGGCGATGCAGGTGTAGGCGCCCGCGTCGCCGGCGCCCGCCACCCCGATCTCCAGGGTCCCGTTGGGGAAGGCCCGGGCCCGCGAGGAGTTGCCCACCAGGCGGTCGTCGGGCCCCACCCAGTGCGTGGTGGGCGCGGGGTCCCCCAGGGCGCGGCAGCGCAGCGCGGCCCGCTGGCCCTCCAGCACCCAGAGGCGCTGCGTGTGGCGGGCGATGAGCGGCGGCTCGCACGAGAACTCGGCCTCGGGCACCGCCCAGAAGTAGCGGCCGGCCAGCCCGGCGGGCGAGGCGCAGGTCTCCAGGTCGTCGGGCCGCGCCAGGCGCCGGAGCCACAGCAGCTCGCAGTTGCAGTGCAGCGGGTTCCCGCTGAAGCTCAGCACCAGCGGCGCGGCCGAGGCCTGCGCGTCGCGGCCCCGCGAGAAGAGCGGGTCGGGCGCCAGCGTGGCCAGCCGGTTGGACGTGAGGTCCAGGCGCGACAGCTGGCCCAGCTGGGCGAAGGCGCCGGGCGGCAGCGCGTCGATGAGGTTGTGGTCCAGGTTGAGCGTGTGCAGCGCGGGCATGGCGCCGATGCCGGCCCAGGGCACCTGGCGCAGGTTGTTGTAGGACAGGTCCAGGTCCTCCAGGCTGTCCAGGAAGTCGTCGAAGGCGCCGGGCGCGATGCGGCCCAGCTGGTTGCCGCTGAGGATGAGGTGCTGCAGGTTGACGGGCCCGCGCAGGCTGCCGCCGCCCAGCTCGACCAGCCGGTTGCCGTCCAGGTGCAGCGAGCGCAGGCTCTCCAGGTCCCCGAAGGCGCGGGCGCCGATGCGGGTGATGGCGTTGCGGGACAGCGTCAGGTCCACCAGGCCCGTCATGTTGCGGAAGTCGGGCGGGCCCAGGGCCTGGATGAAGTTGTCGGCCAGCCGCAGCTCCACGGTGCGCCGGTCCACGTTGGGCGGCACGAAGAGCAGGCCGCGGTGGGCGCACAGCGTGCTCAGCGACTCGGACAGGTTCTGGCACACGCAGGGCAGCGGGCAGGCGGCCGCCCCCCCGGCCAGGAGCAGCAGCAGCAGCGGCGGGGCCATGGCGCGCGGGGCGCCCCCTCCCGGGCCGGGCCGGGCGGGGCGGGGCGGGGCGGGCGGCCCCCGGGAAGGTCACGTTCCCGCGGCGCAGGAAGCGGAGGCGGGACGCGAGCGAGCAGCGGTGGGGCGGGCCGGCCTCTCCCGCGCCCCCACCCCGGGCTCCCGCCGCGCTCACCTGCGTCCGCCCGGCCTCCCCGCGGCCCCCGGCGGCCCCCGGCGGCAGGCGCTCCCGCGGGGCCGGGTCCCGGGGCTGGGCCGCCCGCCGCGCGCCCCCCGGCCCATGGCGCTCGGGCCCGCGGCCCCGGCTCCCGTGGCGGCGCTGCTCGGCGGCTCCGGCGGCGGGCGCGCGCGCGGCGGCCTGCACGTGGAGGGGGCGGAGGGGCGCGGGGACCCGCCCGGCCGGCGCCGAGGTCACGGGGACACGCGGCCGCCGCAGCGCCCCGCCGCCCGCTCCCGCGCCGCAGCGCGCCCCCGCCCGCGCGCCCCCGCCGCCGGCCCGGCGCGTCCCCGCCGCCCTCGCGCAGACAAAGCGCCGCCGCGGCCCGCACGGAGTCGCGGCGCGGGTCCCGGGACCCTCGGCCCCGCAGCCCGCTGAAGGTCACCGCCGCTCCGCATCAGCGAGTCACGTGGAGGCTCCCCATCGCCTCCGCCTCCGGGGTGTGTCGGGGGGGTGGGGGGAGCCGGCCAGACGGGGCCCAGCTACCCCGCGCCTGCAGCTCGGGCGCCCCCACCCTCAGACTTGCCTCCCTCCGGGCCCCCCAGACCTGCCCCCTGGGGCCGCGGAGCCGGCCAAGCCCGGAATCCCCCCTCCCGGGCTCAGGGCCTCCGGGAAGCGGCGGGGGAGGGGGCGCGGTGACAGCTGCCAGCTCCGCACCGGGATGCTCGCGAGTGCCGCCAGATGGAGGGTCCTGGCCCCCCCACCGTCGGCTCAGAGCAGGCGGGTGGCGAGGAGGCCCGCGGAGGCGAGGTGGGCTGCGGAGTGCGCCTTTCTAAAACCCATTCTGGGAGCGCCCGTGGGGACCCGCTGGCGGCCTCTGAAATGCCCACGTGCCCATCTCTAGGGGCCTCTCAGGGACGGACAGACAGACAGAGGCCAGACCCTGCCTGCGGTGGAGGCTGAGGTGTGGGGTTCCTTTCCTGGCCAGGCAGCGGGGCCCAGGAGCTGCCAGCAGACTGACCGCCCCCAGCCGGGTTGGGCCCGCCCGCCTCACCGCGGGCAGCGGCGGGACCTTGGACAGCGCCCGGCGCTCAGGCTCGCGGGCAGAGGCCGGGCTGGGGTGTAGGGTGCCCGCACAAAGGGGCGCACAGGTTTTGGCGACTGGGTATCCGGTGGGTGCCCCTAGAGGGCAGAGGGTGGGTGAGGGTGTCTGGTTTGGGCCGCAGGAGAGGCCGCCAGGGAGAGGAGGGGGGCATGGCCGCCAGGGCGTGTGCGCGGGCAGCGGCCCCAGGCACGCAGGGAAGGCTCAAGAGGGAGGGCAGAGCCCCAGGCGGGGTCGGGCCGGGCCGCACTGACCGTCTGTCTGTCCGCTGTCCTCCTCCTGCAGACCAACATCCCCTTCCTGCAGAATGTGCTCAACAACCAGCAGTTCCTGGCAGGCACGGTGGACACCCAGTTCATCGACGAGAACCCCGAGCTCTTCCAGCTGCGGCCGGCGCAGAACCGGGCCCAGAAGCTGCTGCACTACCTGGGTGGGCGGCCGTCCCCGCACCCCACCCCACCCACACCCCGTGGCCCTGCCCGGGGGAGGCTCCCCGGGGATCCCTAGACCCCCCTGACCCGGCCCCTCCGCACCCAGGACACGTGATGGTGAACGGCCCCACCACGCCCATCCCAGTCAAGGCCAGCCCCAGCCCGGAGGACCCCGTGGTGCCCGTGGTGCCCATAGGTGGGTCTGTCTGTCCTGCCTTGGGGGGAGGGCGGCTGGCGCCCCTTGGCTGGGACCGGCCTGGGGTGGGGCGGGGGCTGGGGTGCTGACGCCCCTGGGCGGCAGGCCCGCCGCCCCCCGGTTTCAGGGACATCCTGCTGCGCGAGGGCCCCGAGGGCTTCGCCCGGGCGGTGCGGCGACACCCGGGGCTGCTGCTCATGGACACGACCTTCCGGGACGCCCACCAGTCGCTGCTGGCCACGCGCGTGCGCACGCACGACCTCAAGAAGATCGCCCCGTACGCCGCGCACAACTTGAGCAACCTCTTCAGCGTGGAGAACTGGGGCGGTAGGCCGGAGCCGGGGCGCCCCGGGTGCAGCCGCCCTGCGGGAGGGGGAGGGAGGCCCGGAGAGGCCCGTGACCGCCCCGCGCCCCGCAGGAGCCACCTTCGACGTGGCCATGCGCTTCCTGTACGAGTGTCCGTGGCGGCGGCTGCAGGAGCTGCGGGAGCTGGTCCCCAACATCCCCTTCCAGATGCTGCTGCGCGGCGCCAACGCGGTGGGCTACACCAACTACCCCGACAACGTGGTCTTCAAGTGAGCAGGCCGCCCGGCCCCCGCGACCCCGCCTGGCCCGGCCCCACAACCCGCCCGCGCCCCGCCCACACACCACACAACACGCCCCCGCCCCCACGCCCCGCCCACCCCACGCCCCGCCCACACAACACGCACCACGCCCCGCCCACCCACCACACCCCCACGCCCCGCCCCCACAACACGCCCCCGCCCCCACTCCACACCCCACGCCCCGCCCCCACACCACACACCACGCCCCGCCCACCCACACCCCGCCCACGCCCACACCCCCGCCCAGGTTCTGTGAGGTGGCCAAGGAGAACGGCATGGACGTCTTCCGCGTCTTCGACTCCCTCAACTACATGCCCAACCTGCTGCTGGGCATGGAGGCGGCGGGCAGCGCGGGCGGCGTGGTGGAGGCGGCCATCTCCTACACGGGCGACGTGGCGGACGCCAGCCGCACCAAGTACTCGCTGCAGTACTACCTGGGCCTGGCGGAGGAGCTGGTGCGCGCCGGCACCCACATCCTGTGCATCAAGGTAGCCGCGGCCCGCCCTCCCCCGCCGCCCCGTCCAGCCCGCCCGTGCGGCCCCTCACGCCCCACTGCCTCCCCCAGGACATGGCGGGGCTCCTGAAGCCCGCGGCCTGCACCCTGCTGGTGGGCGCCCTGCGGGAGCGCTTCCCCGACGTCCCGCTGCACATCCACACGCACGACACGTCGGGCGCCGGTGTGGCGGCCATGCTGGCCTGCGCCCAGGCGGGGGCGGACGTGGTGGACGTGGCGGCCGACTCCATGTCCGGGATGACGTCGCAGCCCAGCATGGGGGCACTGGTGGCCTGCACCCGCGGGACGCCCCTGGACACAGGTAGGGGCGCGGGGGCCTCCCTCACTCGCCAGGCGGGGTGCTGACCGGCCTCCCCGCGGGGCTGTCCCTGGAGCGGGTGTCCTGGGTGCTGACCCGGGGCTGTCCCTGGAGCGGGTGTCCTGGGTGCTGACCCGGGGCTGCCCCTGGAGCGGGTGTCCTGGGTGCTGACCCGGGGCTGCCCCTGGAGCGGGTGTCCTGGGTGCTGACCCGGGGCTGCCCCTGGAGCGGGTGTCCTGGGTGCTGACCCGGGGCTGCCCCTGGAGCGGGTGTCCTGGGTGCTGACCCGGGGCTGCCCCTGGAGCGGGTGTCCTGGGTGCTGACCCGGGGCTGCCCCTGGAGCGGGTGTCCTGGGTGCTGACCGGCCTCCCCACAGGGGTGCCCCTGGAGCGCGTGTTCGACTACAGCGAGTACTGGGAGGGGGCGCGCGGGCTGTACGCGGCCTTCGACTGCACGGCCACCATGAAGTCCGGCAACTCGGACGTGTACGAGAACGAGATCCCGGGAGGCCAGTACACCAACCTGCACTTCCAGGCGCACAGCATGGGGCTGGGCGCCAAGTTCAAGGAGGTGAAGAAGGCCTACGTGGAGGCCAACCAGATGCTGGGCGACCTCATCAAGGTGCGCGGCTGGCCGGCGGGCGGAGGCGGGAGGTTGGGGGCAGCCTAAGCAGAGCCCTAACCAGAGCCCCCCCAGGTGACGCCCTCCTCCAAGATCGTGGGGGACCTGGCCCAGTTCATGGTGCAGAACGGGCTGAGCAGGGCCGAGGCTGAGGCCCAGGCGGAGGAGCTGTCGTTCCCGCGCTCCGTGGTGGAGTTCCTGCAAGGCTACATTGGGGTCCCCCACGGCGGCTTCCCCGAGCCCTTCCGCTCTAAGGTAGGGGCGCGGCGTGGGGGCGCAGTGGGGCTGGCCGCGGGCAGGTCTGAACTCGCTGTCCCCCAGGTGCTCAAGGACCTGCCGAGGGTGGAGGGGCGGCCGGGCGCGTCCCTCCCGCCGATGGACCTGCAGGCACTGGAGAAGGAGCTGGTGGAGCGGCACGGCGAGGAGGTGACCCCGGAGGACGTGCTGTCGGCCGCCATGTACCCCGATGTCTTCGGCCACTTCAAGGACTTCACCGCCACCTTCGGGCCACTGGACAGCCTCAGCACACGCCTCTTCCTGCAGGGGCCCAAGATCGCCGAGGAGTTCGAGGTCCGTGTGTCTGGCCCCCGGCAGGAGGGTGGGAGGGGCAGCTGCCTCGCTCACCCCACCCCGCCCCCACCCGCAGGTGGAGCTGGAGCGGGGCAAGACGCTGCACATCAAGGCGCTGGCCGTGAGCGACCTGAACCGGGCGGGCCAGCGGCAGGTCTTCTTCGAGCTCAACGGGCAGCTGCGCTCCATCCTGGTCAAGGACACGCAGGCCATGAAGGTCGGGGCCGGGCCGAGGAGGGGCAGGGACGGGCTGAGGGGGCCACCTGGAGCTCACCAGCCCTCTCCCGCAGGAGATGCACTTTCATCCCAAGGCCCTGAAGGACGTCAAGGGCCAGATCGGAGCCCCCATGCCGGGAAAGGTGATCGACATCAAGGTGGCGGCCGGTGCACAGGTGGCCAAGGGCCAGCCCCTGTGCGTGCTGAGCGCCATGAAGATGGAGACCGTGGTCACCTCGCCCATGGAGGGCGCCGTCCGCAAGATCCACGTAACCAAGGACATGACGCTGGAGGGCGACGACCTCATCCTGGAGATCGAGTGACCGTCCCCGCAGGCCCTTGCTGGACGCTGCGCTGCCCGGGCCGGTGTGATGCGGGAGACAGGACCCAGCTCCTGCCCTCGGCCGCCGGGGAGTCGCCCGCCAGCACACTTTCATCTCTTGCCAAATCAGGAGCCGCTCCCCTGGGAGACACAGGTGGTGGGTGGCCTGGTGGCCGAGGACGCAGTGGGGGAGTGGGGGGAGGGCCCTCGGGGAAGCTGAGCCTCTGTCCCGAGAACTCCGGTCAATAAAGCTGACCTTCCCGCCCGCCGGGCTGCCCTGCTCCCCCACCCCTGTGCCATTTGTCAGAGGGGAGGGCTGGCTGGGGGGGAGGGGAGTGTCCCCTCCTCAGAGGATAACAAGGACAGCAGTGCACACACAGCCCTAAGCACTGGGTGGTGACCCGGCCGTCACCAGAGCTGACTCACAGGAAACCCTTAGTTCAGGCTCTACCTGCCAGGAGGGAGCCTGGGGACGGCCCTGGGGTGCACTCCTGCCCCTGCCACAGCCAGACCCCGTCCCAGGCCAGGCCCGGGGGGTAGGGCTGTCACCACCGACAGCAAGGCTGGATACTGACAGTGGAGACCAGGGCTCTCCCGGCTGGGGGTCCCTACAGCAGGCTTTGCACCCTCTCAGTGGGCACAGGAGGGCGACCCCAGACCCCGTCCTGCCCCGTTACCAGGGGATGTGCCTACTGGCCGCCCTGCCCAAAAGCCAGTGCTCAGGTCGGCAGGGCAGGTGGTAGCAGGCGCCCGACACCCCGATCCCCACAGGTCGGAGGCTGTGTTACCCAAGTTAAATCTCTTTAATTCCCGATACAAAGTCCTGATGCAAAAAGACGCTGAGAAAACTCTAGGGTGTGGGGGAGGGCCCGCACACACGGTGCCCCCACAGTGACTCTGAGGGGCAGAGGCGGGCACCAGTCCAGAGGGGAGTGCGAGGCTCCTGGGACCCGCCCCCGGCCCCACTCCCAGCCGCCTGCCCCAAGCCCCGAGGGTGCGCTCCTTTCTCTTGGTCCCTGGGATTCAACTCGCTCTGGCTTCAATCCCCTACAAAAATTCCTGAGATCTCGGGGACCCCGGCCAGCTCCACCCCTGCGCTACCCCGGGCAGGGTGGGCTGGGGAGCCATGAGTCCGTAGGTGTGTGCCTAGGAGCCCGGGTCAGGAGCAGAGGGGAGCCGCTGAGTCCCCCGCCGGCTCCAAAAGCGCGCAGAGGGGGAGGCTGCCGTAGAGCTTGGGGTCCGTCAGGGGCTGGAGCAGGAGCAGGAAGAGCCCCACGCCCAGCGCGTAGCCCGCCAGCAGGGGCCGCCTCTGCGGGTGCTCCAGCGCTGCGCACACGGCGGGGAAGCCCATGTAATTGCAGAAGGAGTGGCAGAGCACCGGCCCGATCAGGTGTCCTGGGAAGGGGGACGAGGCTCTCGGAGCGGCTCCGCTGCCTGCCGGGCCCCCTCGCCCGTCGCAGCCTGGCCTCCCCTGCAGCTCGGGCCTCACTGCCCGGCCGCCCGTCTCAGGGAGACACCTGCTGCCCGGGCGCAAGCACAGCCTTCCCCGTCCCGCCCCGGGACCCGAGGGCCGCCAAGGACCAACCTGTGCGGATGAAGAGGAAAGCGGTGTAGGCGCCAAACACGGCCGTGTAGGAGAACTGGAACGCTGGAGACGGGCGCGAGTGACCAGGCCTGAGCTGCCCACCCCGCCCCACCCCGCGCCAGGGTCCCCGGGCCGGGCGACACCCCCGCGCATGCCGTGGGGACTCACCCGCAGACAAGAAGATGCTCCCCATGCTGCTCTGGCGGAATCGCAGCTGCTCGAAGATGTGGTGGAAGTGCGCTGGGGAGGCGAGAGCCGCGTGGGCCTCCGGGTCTGCCCCGCCCACCCTAACCCGCGCCCGCCCGCCGACTCACCGACTCCGAAGAAGAGCGGGCAGGTGAACACGGCGGGGCCCAGGCCCGTGCAGGGCGCCAGCATGGGCAGCATACACGCCCGGAACACCAGCTCCTCCGTCAGGGGCGCGATCACCTGGTTCCGCAGCCACCGCATGTCGCTCAGGCAGCGCGCCCAGGAGCGCGGGGCTGCGGGCCGACGGGGCGCGTGAGCTCGGCCTCATCGCAGACCCTGCGCGAGGCCCGCGCCGCCACAGCCGGGGCTTCCCGGGACACCGGGGCCGAGTCTAAGCGGCCGCCCGCGTCCCCTTGTCGTCTCAGCCCCGGAGACTCACCCAGGACGACCTTCAGGCCATCCGCCAGGTCGCAGGGGCAGTCCATGGAGAGCTGCATCAGGGGGCCCAGGAAGAGGATCTGGGGGCGGGGGCGCAAAGCAAGGCAAAGCAAAGGCTCAGACCGCCAGCTTCCCGCCCGCGCCCGCACCCGCGCCCGCGCCCGCGCCCGCACCCGCCGGAAGCAGGAAGGTAGGTCACGCCGGGGAGAGGGGAGAGAGGGGAGCGCGGCGCAGCACTCACCATGGTCAGCAGCAGCGGCAGCAGCGCCGCCGGGAAGATGCCCTCCAGCCTGAAGCCCATCAGGGTGAGCAGGGGTGTGCCTGGCTGAGCCACAGGAAAGGGGGCATCAGGGGCCGGGCGGTGGCGCGCTGGGCCGAGCGCGCACATCATAGGGCGCAAGGACCCGGGTTCAAGACTCCGGGCGTCATCTGCAGGGGGGAAGCTTCACGAGCGGTGAAGCAGGGCTGCAGGTGTCTGTCTGTCTCTCCCTCTCCATTTCTCTCTGTTTCTAACCAATAATAAATAGAACATTAAAAAAAGAATCAACGAGGAAAGGGGGCATCAGCCCGGCCCGGCCCGCCGCCTCCGCACCTGGATGCCCGTGAGCTCCCTCCAGAGCAGCACGCACAGGGGCGACAGGCTGGACACCACCAGGACGCTGGTGAAGCGCCGCTTGATGACGGCGGGGTGGTCCCTGCGGGCGGGCGGAGGTTCAGGGCCCGGCCCCGCGCCCCGCGCTCCCGCCCCGCGCCCGCGCGCGCCCCGCACCTGGGCAGCTCGCTCTTCCACACGTAGAGGCTGCCCACGTAGGAGCAGGCGAGGCTGAGGCAGGAGCACACCGACACCCAGCAGCACAGCCCGGCGCCCGCGCCGCTCAGGGCCGCCGCCTCGGGCTGCCGCGCCGGCCGCGGCACCGACAGCAGGCGCAGCCCCTCCCCGCCCAGCGCCGCCATCGCGCCCGCACCGCGGCGCGCGGCAGTGACGCCATCCCCCCGCGCCCGCCCCCGCCCGCGACGTCATCCGGCGGCGCCCGCCCCGCCCCGGCCCGGAAGTAGACGCGGCGGCGGCGCGTAGTGGGTTTGGTTTATTGAACGAGACGCGGGGGCGCGGCGGGGCGGGGCGCTTTCACGGCCGGGCGCCGGGACTCAGCCACTCCGACAGGTTGGAGACCTCCCGCAGCCACAGGGCGTCCTGCGGGCGGGAGGGAGGGTGAGGCCAGGGTCCGCCCCCGCCCGGCCCCCCCCCCGCCCCCGGGCCCCGCTTGGACACCTCCTCCAGGCCGCCCGCAGGCTCGCCCCTGGTGCCGCAGGGGCCGGGGCCGGAAGCCCGCGTCTCCTCCGCTTCCCGGCCGGGGCTGCCGCTCTTGAGCCTCTTTTCCGCCCGCGGGCTGGTCCCTGGGAGGAGACGGTCGTCAGCCCCCAGCCCCAGCCCCCCGCGCAGACCCGACGCCGCTCCCCCGGGCCGAAGGCTCCGAGCTGGGCCGCCGCGGCAGCGCCAAACCCTCGGCCTAGTGCCGCTCGCCCCGCGCTGCGGCAGAGCCCTGGGGTCTGCGCCGCCCTCCTCCGCCAGGCTGGGCTCTTCCGTGTCTGTGTCTCCCAGGGGCAGCGTGTGTCCGGACAGACAGACAGACAGCTGCCCGGGCCGCGGTCTGGGGACGAAGAATCGCGCGGAGCAGCGGGGGGGGGGGGGGGGGGGGGAGGCTCCTCGCCCGACTAGCGCGCCGAGCGGGTGTTTCGGGCTTCGGAAGAGCTGAGTGGGAACCAGAAAGCTGCGGTGTGGGTTTTTATCTGGAGGGGACATGTGGCAGCCAAGGGGTTTATGCTTTGCGCTTGTTGTTGGAAAGATCGTGGGGGTCGGGCGGTAGCGCTCGGGTTAAGCGCACGTGGGCAATGATCCGGGTTCGAGCCCCCGGCTCCCCACCTGCAGGGGGGGTCGCTGCACAAGCAATGAAGCAGGTCTGCAGGTGTCTGTCTTTCTCTCCCCCTCTCTGTCTTCCCCTCCTCTCTCCATTTCTCTCTGTCCCATCCAACAACGACGACAACCACAATAATAATAATAACCACAATGATGATTTTTTTTAAAAAAGGCAACAAAAGGAAAAAAAAATAGCCTCCAGGAGCAGTGGACTTGTGGTGCAGCACCGAGCCCCAGAAATAACCCTGGAGGCAAAAAATAATAATTCTCGGAAGGAATGCCTTCGCAGAGGCCCTGTGGCTGTTTGACTGTTGGAGGACAGCGGCCGAGAAGGTGGCACAGTGGACAAGGTGTCAGAGCCTTGGGCATGAGGTCCAGAGTTCAACCCCTGGCATCACACACCAAAGTGATGTTTGCCTCTCTCATCTCTCACTAATAAGTAAAACTTTGCAAATATTGGAGTGTGACGTGGAGGAAGTGACCGCAGTCACCGTCTCGTCAGACACGCTGGCACCTCCCCAGGGCACAGCCAGAGGCCCGGGCAGAGGAGGAGCCAGAGCGAGGGGGGGGCGGTGCTGGCGGCGGCACCCAGGGAGAGACTCAGGCCCCGAGTCTGTTGTACCCAGGCTGCCTGAGCCTGGCTTTTGCAGCTGTCCAACCACATGCCAGCCCCATGGTAACAGCCATTTTCCAGGCAGAATGCCTCCTTCCGCCCCCGGAGACCCATGCCATCCTAGAGGCGGCGGCTGCAGCGGAGGGGCAGAGTGGAAGCTCGGTGGGTGTCCCTACTTCCCTGCCGTGCCCCCCCCCCCCCACACACACACAGGCGCCCAGTCTCACCCGGGCTGCTGCTCTCACGGGCGTCCTGGGTGCTGCTTGCTGCCACAGTCTTCTCTGGGGGCGGCTGCTGAGACATTGAGACGGAAGTGAGACCCGCGTCCCCTCACCTGCAGCTGGCTTACTGCCCCCTGGCTCCCTGAATCTGCAGCCCCACCAGCCCGAGGCAGCCCACTCCAGCCGCTGCTGGGGAAGGGCAGTTGCTTCCTCAGCTCTCACTCGCTCGCTCACTCACTCACTCGCTCACTCTCTGTTCTGCTTCTTGGTTCTGAAGCACATCCATATTTTATATTATTATTTGTTTCTTTGACCAGAGCCTGCTCAGCCCTGGCTTACGGTGGTGCAGGAGACTGAGCCTGGGACTTTGGAGCCTCAGGCAGGAGAGTCTGTCTGCAGAACCACTGTGCTGTCTTCCCTTCACCTGCCGTGTTCATTCTTAATGTGTGTGTCCACTTTCCACACCTTACTCTACCCCGCTTCGGGGTAAGCTCCCTATTCTTCCCGGCTGGCACAACGCCATACACGGGGTGAGTGTTTGCCGAGTGACGGAGGATCAAGCCGGGCACAGCTTGTGGACTTTCAACACCCTGATGCACTTGTTGGTTCAGTTTGGACAGAGAAACAAAAGCACTAAGGTCAACCCAGTCCTCCTAGCTCCTTGTTTTTAAGAATATAAATGTGGGGAGTCGGCCGGTGGCGCAAAGCGCAAGGACCGGCATAAGGATCCCGGTTCGAGCCCCCGGCTCCCCAACTGCAAGGGAGTCGCTTCACAGGCGGTGAAGCAGGTCTGCAGGTGTCTGTCTTTCTCTCCCCCTCTCTGTCTTCCCCTCCTCTCTCCATTTCTCTCTGTCCTATTCAACAACGAGACAACAAGGTCAACAAAAGGGAATAAATAAATATTAAAAAGAAAAAAAAAAAAGAATGTGGCCTAGCCATTCTTGATCTTGTAGTTTCTAGCAGAAGCCACTGGGTGCCACTCTTGTGCCACTGACAAGGCTACTCCTTATCAGATGGCCATTACCAGGCCGCTCCTGCTCTGAGTGGAGTATAGGTTCTGCTCAGCGCTTACTACTCTCTTGGGGTCCAGACTTATTTTGTCACAGTGTCATTGAACAGCAGAGCCAGGACATCTCAGTACAAAGCCCAGCCTCGCAGTTAACTGCCATTTCTTTCTTGTTTACAGAAAACAAGAAGACCATACCCTTCCTCAGAGAATCTTTGTACACATTAAAGCAGATGTCTTGGCACAGGTGAGGGAGGGATTGATTCAGTGTTTCTTTCAAGACTTCTGACTGCTGAGTAAGACCTGAGTTCACTGGGCGTCTGCCAAGTTAATTGGGCCTTGGGTGGCCTGAGGCTATGAGCCGACACTGTGGCAACACAATGCAGCAGAAGAGGTCAAGTCAAGGTCTTCTGCCGATTTTTAACCAGGGTATTTTTGCTGTTGAAATTTAAGAGTTCTGGGGCCGGTGGTGGCGCGCCTGGTTGAGCACACACATTACAATGCTCAAGGACCCAGGTTCGAGTTCCCCGTCCCCACCTGCCTGCAGGGGGAAAGCTTCATGAGTGGTGAAGCAGTACTGCAGGTGTCTCTCTATCCTCCCTTCCCTCTTGATTTCTGGCTGTCTCTGTCCAATAAATAAATAAAAATAATTTTAAAAAAAACAATGCTCAAGGACCTGGGTTCGAACCCCCGTCCCCACCTGCAAGGGGAAAGCTTTGCAAGTGGTGAAGCAGGGCTGCAGGTGTCTCTCTGTCTCTCTCCCTCTGTAACACCCCCTTCCTGCTCAATTTCTGGCTGTCTCTATCCAATAAATAAAATTAATTTTAAAAAAGAAATTTAAGAGTTCTTTGTATGTGCTGGGTAACTATCACTTAATTTGTTGTCTTTTGCAAATATTTAGGGTGGGGTGACAGCATAATGGTTATGCAAACAGACTGTCATGCCTGAGGCTCCAAAGTCCCAGGTCCAATCCCCCACCCCACCATAAACCAGAGCTGAGCAGTGCTCTGATAAAATAAATAAAGAAATATTTTATCCAAGTCTGTGGCTTGTCTTTCTCTTAATGGTTAATTTTTTTAAAAATTATTTATTTATTTATTTTCCCCTTTTGTTGCCCTTGTTGATTTTTATTGTTGTTGTTGATGTCGTTGTTGGATAGAGAAATGGAGAGAAGAGGGGAAGACAGACAGGGGGAGAGAAAGACAGACTCCTGCAGACCTGCTTCACCGCCTGTGAAGCGACTCCCCTGCAGGTGGGGAACCGGGGGCTCGAACCAGGAGCCTTATGCCGGTCCTTGTGCTTTGCGCCACATGCGCTTAACCCGCTGCGCTACCGCCCGACTCCCCTTTTTTTCTCTTTCCTATAGAGACAGGGAGAGGGAGAGAGAGAGAAAGAAGTACCTGCAACACTGCCACGGTGAGGGGAGCTTCCCCTCTGCGTTGGTTGGGTGGGCCGGCACCCTCGCTCACCACAGACAGGGCATTAGGCTCCCAGTACCCTCGGTGGCTCCCCAGTGTTAGAGGCAGTAACTCTAAAATAGTTATAGTTGCTTTTTAAGTTTGAGTTTTAAGAATAGTTTAAATATAGTTGCTTTTTGCCTTCCTGACCAGTGAGGTGGAAAATTCCTTGCCCCTTTCCCCTCGACAGAACCTGAGAGGCCATCAATTATTTTGACAGACCCTGCAGCGAGCAGGACTCATCATGACCTCTGCAACAGAATACTGTGACCAGACAGTTAAAAATGGCCTGACAAATGATGACCTGATAGATTGCAAACAGATGGTCGGTGGTCCCAATAAAGAACAAAAAAATGTGGTGACCCCCACTTTGGCAATGACCTATTGGTCTGGTGTGATGTTTAGAAATAGCCCATGCTTTGCTCTGAATGGATCAGGCTTTTGCTAAGTTTGAAATGATTGGATATAGGCAGATAAGGTGATGTGCTCCCCCTCCCTGAGCGTAGTCTGAATTCCTATAAATTGTATGGTTTGAGCTTTGTTCAGGGTCGAGCTTGGTAGACTGACACCAGTCACCATCTCGGCCCGGATTGCAATTCGTCAATAAACATCTTTTGCTTCCTTGCAGTGGATGGTGGTTTGGTTTCGCTCTTTAACACCCAGACCCCGATTCCTTGGAGCTGCTGCCTCAGACCACATCACATTGGGGTTCCTTCCTCGGGCCCCATGTTGTGTTTCTCAGGGCCCGCCTCTGAGGGAGCTTATCTGACATTTGTCTTTCTCCTTCCGGCTTATTTTATTCAAAGTGATCCCTCCAGTTCCATACATGTCGTAACATTTTTGTTTGCTTGTTTCTTGCCTCCAGGGTTATCGCTGGGGCTCGTTGCCTGCGCTACAAATCCACTGCTCCTGAAGGCTATTTTTGTTGCCCTTGTTGCTATTGTTACTGCTACTGCTGTTGTTGTTGTTAGGTAGGACAGAGAGAAGTCAAGAGAGGAGGGGAAGACAGGGAGAGAAAGATAGACACTTGCAGACCTGCTTCACCACCTGTAAAGTGACCCCTCTGCAGATGGGGAGCTGGGGGCTTGAACCGGGATCCTGGTGCCGGTCCTTGTGTTTCGTGCCATGTGCGCCTAACCTCCTGCGTTATCTCCCGCCCCCCCTTTTTTTTAAATTTCTTTATTGAGGATTAATGTTTTACATTCAACAGTAAGTACAATAGTTTGTACATGCATAACATTCCCCAGTTTTCCATATAACAATACAACCCCCACTAGGTCCTCTGTCATCCTTCTTGGACCTGTACTCTCCCCACCCACCCACCCCAGAGTCTTTTACTTTGGTGTAATACTCCAATTCCATTTCAGGTTCTACTTGTGTTTTCTTTTCTGATCTTGTTTTTCAACTTCTGCCTGAGAGTGAGATCATCCCATATTCATCCTTCTGTTTCTGACTTACTTCACATAACATGAATTTTTCAAGGTCCATCCAAGATCGGCTGAAAACGGTGAAGTCACCATTTTTTACAGCTGAGTAGTATTCCATTGTGTATATAGACCACAACTTGCTCAGCCACTCATCTGTTGTTGGACACCTGGGTTGCTTCCAGGTTTTGGCTATTACAGATTGTGCTGCCAAGAACATATGTGTACACAGATCTTTTTGGATGGATGTGTTGGGTTACTTAGGATCTATCCCCAGGAGAGGAATTGCAGGGTCATAGGGTAGGTCCATTTCTAGCCTTCTGAGAGTTCTCCAGACTGTTCTCCACAGAGGTGGGACCCATTGACACTCCTACCAGCAGTGCAGGAGGGTTCCTTTGACCCCACACCCTCTCCAGCATTTGCTGCTGTTACCTTTTCTGATGTCTGATGTATGCCATTCTCACAGGAGTGGAGTGGTATCTCATTGTTGTCATTATTTGCGTTTCTTTGACAATCAGAGACTTGGAGCATTTTTTCATGTGTTTCTCGGTCTTTTGGATCTCTTCTGTGGTGAATATTCTGTCCAAGTCCTCCCCCCATTTTTGGATGGGGTTATTTGTTGTCTTGTTGTTGAGATTTGCAAGCTCTTTATATATGTTGGTTATTAGCCTCTTGTCTGATGTACGGCATGTAAAGATCTCCCATTCTGTGAGAGGTCTCTTGGTTTGGGTAGTAGTTCCTTTAACTGTGCAGAAGCTTTTTAATTTGATGTAGTCCCATAGGTTTATGCTTGTCTTAGTCTTCTTTGTAATTGGATTCGTTTCATTGAAGATGTCTTTAAATTTTATGCAGAAAAGAGTTTTGCCAATATTTTCCTCTAAGTATCTGATAGTTTGTGACGGCCCCCATTTTTTACAGCTGCATAGTATTCCATTCTGTATAGTCCACAACTTCCTTAGTCACTCATTTGTTGTCAGACACTTGGGATGCTTCCAAACTTTGACACATGGCACCATCATGAACACAGGTGTGCACTAACCCCACCCCCCCGGTCTCTTTTAAGGACTTTATTTATGAAGAAGATAGGCAGAGAGAGAACCAGACATCACTCTGGTACACGTGCTGCCAGGGATTGGACTCAGGACTCCTGTTTGAGGTCTAATGCTCCATCCATGGTTTCACCTCCATCCCACCGCTATCCTCTTCAGACGCTTGTTTTGTGCTCACTGGATAGATACCTAGCAGAGGAATCACTGGGTCATATGCTAGGTCCATTTTTTTTTTTTGCCTCCGGGGTTACTGCTGGGGCTCAGTGCCTGTACCATGAATCCACTGCTCCTGGAGGCCATTTTAACCCCCTTTTGTTGCCCTTGTTGTTGTAGCCTTGTTGTGGTTATTATTGTTATTGTTGATGCCGTCGTTGTTGGATAGGGCAGAGAGAAATGGAGAGAGGAGGGGAAGACCGAGAGGGGGAGAGAAAGACAGACACCTGCAGACCTGCTTCACCGCCTGTGAAGCAACTCCCCTGCAGGTGGGGAGCCGGGGACTCGAACCAGGATCCTTCTGCTGGTCCCTGCGCTTTGCGCCACGTGTGCTTAACCCGCTGCGCTGCCACCCGCCCCCCTGCAGGTCCATTTGGAATGTTTGGAGCAATCTCCAGACTGCTCCCCAGGGCCGGTGCACCAGCCACGTCAAGGGACCCCGTCCTCCACCTCTTGCTTCCTCCCCACTTGCTGATGCCATCCTCTGAGGCCAGCCACTGTCACAGGGTGAGGTGACAGCCATTGCTGTCTTGACTGATTTCCTCCTGTGAGTGGCATGTAAGATCGTCTCCCATTTGATGGTGTCTTTCTGTCTTGCTGACGGTTCTTTTGCTGTGCAGAAGCTTTTCAGTTTGATATAGCTCCATTTATAGCTGTATTTTTGCTCTTGTTTTCCTTGCTGTTTGGTGGAAGTTTAGTTGTTTTTTTTTTTTAATTATCTGTTTATTTGTTGGATAGACAGGCAGAAATTAAGAGGGGAGGGGGACATAGAGAGAGAGAGAGACACACACACACACACCTGCAGCATTGCTTCACCACTCGGAAAGCTTTCCCCCTGCAAGTGGGGACCGGGAGCTCAAACCTGGATCCTTGTGCTCTGTAACGTGTGTGCTCAACCAAGTACACCTCCAGCCAGCCCCTGGTGGAAGTCCAGTTTTTATCTCCATTGCTGAGGCAAGACTCTGCATACTGCTGGGTTGTCAGAACAGTCGTGACACATTTTTGTACAGAAAAAAATCCACCGTGACTTTTCGGACAGCCAGTATGTTACCAGATGCTCCATAACTCAGGACACTTTCTTCTTTAAAGACACGATTCCTAGCCTTGCATGATCTCTGTACATTGTCAGCTCTCATTACTGTTTTCTAACAAGAGATTTCACTTTGGTATTTATGTCTCATTTATTTATGTTTGAGAGAAAGACTCGCCAGGGACTGTTCAGCTCTGGCATGTGGTGTGCCTGGCACTGAGTGGGCCCTCTGGGGCCTCGAGCTTGGAAGTCTCGCCTCTCCGTGGCCCTGTGGCTGCTGCGCTCGGTGGCTCTCTCCCTGGCTGCTTTCTTCACACCATGGAGCTTGATGGCACGCGTCCTAGAGGGGAATCAGGACAGCGGTGCGGGCTCCAGGACTTTGCTCTGCCCTGAGAACCGAGTCTCCTGGCCATCCGGGCGCCCCTTCGCCTAGTGCACTGACTGGGCTCCTCGGAGTGGCCGCTGCCCAGAGCCTCACCGCTCTCCGGGCAGTGCGCGGGGCCGTGCCAGGGCTCCTTTGTTCTCCGCCTCTCAGGAGTGACTACCCCATCTGCTGCTGATGCCCAGTGTCTGGAGAATCACTGTTTTCTATGTTTCCGGCTTTATTTCTTATTTTTATTTCAAGCCAAGGGCAAATCTGGCCTGTTTTTTCATCTTGGCCCGAGCAGCTGTACAGTAATTTAACCTTTTTTTTTTTACCCTCCAGGGTTATTGCTGGGGCTTGATGCCAGCACTGCAAATCCACTGCTCCTGGAGGCCACCACCCCCCCCCCTTTATTGGATAGGACAGAGAGAAGCTGAGAGAGAAAGATAGACACTTGGGAGTCGGGCAGTAGCGCAGCGGGTTAAGTGCAGGTGGCACAAATCACAAGGACCGACTTAAGGATCCCAGTTTGAGCCCCTGGCTCCCCACCTGCAGCAGAGTCGCTTCACAGGCAGTGAAGCAGGTCTGCAGGTGTCTGTCTTTCTCTCCCCCTCTGTCTTCCCCTCCTCTCTCCATTTCTCTCTGTCCTATCCAACAACGATGACATCAAGAACAACAATAATAACTACAGCAATAAAACTAGGGCAGTAAAAGGGACTAAATATATTTTTTAAAACATTTAAATAAAAAAGAAAGAAATTTAAAAAGAAGAAAAAAAGAAAGACAGACACCTGCAGACCCACTTCACAGCTTGTGAGGCGACTCCCCTGCAGGTGGGGAGGCAGGGGCTCGAACCGGGATCCTTGTGCTTCCTATTACATGTGCTTAACCCAGTGTGCCACCACCCAGCCCTCCAGTGATGTAACTTTCTGAATTTACTCATTTTATGCTACAGTTCCAGGAAAGTCCATCCTGCTGACTGGAGTCAAGAGGCAGCCACAGTCGGAGCCTTACAACCAGCTATACCTGGAGTCCGGAGACGCTGGGCTTCCCTGCTTCCCACACTGTGCCACCCAGAGGCACAGGCAGACACAGTCATTTCATTCTCCGGGCTGAGAGCCCAGCAGTACACTATCCCCAGTATTAAAGAGGTGAGTGGAGTGGGAACAGTAGCATAGGAGTCACAGCAGACTCTAATGCCTGAGGCTCCGAGGCCCCAGGTTCAGCCCCCCCACACCCACATGAACAAGAACTGAGTAGTGCTCTGGAAAAATAAAGTAAAATAAAAGAGGTGACTAGATTAAAAGTGTGTTTTGATTAGGTAAAACTAAACAAGAATTTCATCATATTCCCAGCACGAGAGAGTGAGGCTGTGCTCAGCATTTTATTCCCACCATCTCACTCAAAACACTCCAGGTCAGGTCTGCATCATTCCTGTTTTACTGAACACTTCAGAAAGTTAAAGGACTTAGACAGTAACACCACACAACTAGTCAGCGGCAGAAGTGGAGTCACACGACATCCAGCCGTGCCTCTCCCCGTGTAGCAGCGTGTGTGTACTGTGAAGTCGCTCCTTGCTGAAAGGCTAGCCCCGGGACCCTTCACCCAGTGTGGGGGCCGTCACGGGCCACGCCAAGGGCTCCCAGCAAAGCACTGCTTATCATTTCACACTCACCGGCTCCACTTCACAGCTATGGCGAAATCGGTGCTGGGTGACTTCGTGAAATGCTTTGTCCAGTTTTGCCCCAAACTCCTGTGTGTCAGCTGCCTAAAATGGGTTGGAGACAGATGAAGAGACAAAAAGGGACACGGCTGCCACCCTCCATGGAGTTCCCTTGGATCCTACGGACACAGAAGGAGAAAGACATGGGCGGCGGCAGGAGCAGGACGAGTGGAGGTAGCTGAGCGGCGGTTTGCGCCTGATGGAGCTCACATGTAAGAACTGTTATAGTGGACGTTTAGGGGGGAGAGTTACTAGGAAAAGGCCCAAATATGTGACAAGAAAAAAAATTCACGAGAAAACTGATTCTGCTTCTCCAAAGACATTCCCAAGAAAAGTTAAGGAAGGTGGCCCTGAAATCACATCCCAGAACTTTGAGGAAAAGTGCCACATAACCTGGAAGAAAACACACACACGTGTAAGGCAGTTCGAGAATAAGTAGCTGAGGCAGGAAACACCAAGACATCCAGTGGGCACGTAAACTCAACAGGAAGAGAAGAGCCCACCAGGCAGCAGGAGGGAGGCGTCTCCAGCCAGGAAACCTAGCAGGCGACGTCCAAGGAAGGAGGGACAAAAGCAGAGCAGGCAGCTGGTGGCAAAACTAACAATGATGTTCGTGCAGAGCAGACCTGGGAGATCTTGAGAAGAAGAGATCATGACAGAGAAAAAGGGGTGAAGCTTATGAGTGATGTGCAGAGGTTGATTCGAGGGAAAATTAAAACCGTAAGTAGCGCTGGCGAAGGTAATTTGATTTTAAAGTCTACTCAGTAAAACTAGTATTGCACCAAAGTAAAAGACTCTTGGGGGGGGGGGGGTCGAGTACAGGTCCTGGAAAAGGATGACAGAGGACCTAGTGGGGTTGTATTGTTATGTGGAAAACAGAAACGTTACACATGTACAAACTATTGTATTCGCTGTCGATTGTAAAACATTAATCACACAATAAATAAATTAAAATAAATTTAAAAAAACTAGTAGCATAACTGTTCTCAGTGTTTAGCCCAAAGTTTCGGATTTCTTTTTTCCGCAGTATCACTGAACACACCACCAGA
Organism: Erinaceus europaeus; assembly: GCF_950295315.1. Classification (NCBI taxonomy): domain Eukaryota; kingdom Metazoa; phylum Chordata; class Mammalia; order Eulipotyphla; family Erinaceidae; genus Erinaceus; species Erinaceus europaeus. Next base: position 123,220 of record NW_026647620.1, on the reverse strand, counting down.
TACCCTCTGAGTGCACGACATGGCTGTTTGATCTGCTGTGTAGCATGATAGTTACCACAGTGAGTTCAGTCGCAGTCATAGCATCAAACAGCTTTTAGATTTAATAGAGATTTAGATTTCAAAGTGAGGGAGAGACCCTAGCGTTGAGTCAGTGTTCAAAATAGCGCTAACTTCAAGTTTTTTTTGGCCATGTCAGCTAGAGATGATTCATTTAAAATGTGTGTCCTCTACAGGATTTCTCCAGGAGTCGCCAGGTCAGTGCTGGTGACTAACCTGTGTGCTACTGGTGAGCTGGGTGGGAGCTTCACAGCGGGGAGGGAACCTACCTGGCTCGCAAGCGTAAGGTCTGGAGTTCTGAACTGACAATTCTGTAAATATGTGGGATTGAGATTTCTCATCCCCTGCTTTTCTTCTTTGTTTATCCAAACATCCTGCAAAGATCTTTAAAATAAAACAGACTTGGGAGACCCAAAGTGATTTCATTGTTGCTGCTTGTTCCCATTTTGTAGTAAACTTCTACTGAGTCTTTAAAGAAGTAAGAAGGGAACAGAGAGGGAGAGAGGGAGGGTGGGAGCAGGCCTGGGAGACCTGAGGCAGGCGGCCATGGCTCGTGTGCGAGGCGTCTTCCCGTCTCTGCTGCCTGACAACAGCCTCCCGCCAGGACTCTATTCCCTTTCTCTAGAGGGACGAGCGTCCCCGAGATGCAGCTGCTGTGACCTGCTCTCCTCTAAGACACAAGAGGTGCAATGGAGCCTCTAAGACAGGTGAGAACTCTCCCTCAGATAAGTCTTTTTGGGAGGAGAGGGGGGAAATGATAGTTACAGCCATAATTTATGGGTAGGATATTAAAGCTAAAGGGGACCACCCTAACCACCTACTACAACACATAAACTTCATAGCTACAAAAGTTGGAATTTAAATTGGAGAAGTGACCCACCCAAGATCTCAGTCTGAAAGCTAGGACCAACCTCAAGATTGCCAAGATAGTGCTCTACTCTCTAGCCTCTGCTATTGATCTGAGCTCCCAGGTTCAGTCCCCAGCAGCACCATAAGCCAGAGCTGAGCAGTGTCAGCAGTCAAAAATCCACTAAAATGTAAAGGTGTTATGCTCTTTTTCCCCTTAACCAGAGTACTGCTCAGCTCTGGCTTGTGGTGGTACAGGGGATTGAACCTGGAACTCAGGCACGAGAGTCTTTCCGTAGCCATGATGCTGTCCACCCCTTCTCAGGCATTATACTCTTTAAACATTTAATTTATTTATGTATTTAATATTTTATTTTAATGAGATATGGAGAGGTGGGGGGGGAGTACATCAGAGCCCTGCTCAGCTCTGGTTGATGGTGGTGCTGGGGATTGAACATGAAATGTCAGAGCCTCCGGTACAAAAGTCTTTCTACAGAACCATCATGCTGTCTCCCTAGCCCCATATTTATTTATTTTTTTAATGAGAGAGGTACAGAGAGAAAAGCCAGAATATTGTTTAGCTCTGGCTTTTGCTTATGCTAGGGACTGAACCTGGGACCTCAAAGCCTCAGTCATGAGAGCTTTTATGCTTTCTTCCCAGCCCCACAAAGGTGTTATTCTTTTTAAAAAAAATAGTTTTATTTTTTAAATATTTCATTTATTTTTTAAATTTTTTATATTTATTTATTCCCTTTTGTTGCCCTTGTTGTTTTATTGTTGTAGTTATTATTGTTATTGTTATTGATGTCGAATTGTTGGATAGGACAGAGAGAAATGGAGAGAGGAGGGAAGACAGAGAGAGAGAAAGACAGACACCTGCAGACCTGCTTCACTGTCTGTGAAGCGATTCCCCTGCAGGTGGGGAGCCGGGGGCTCGAACCGGGATCCTCACTCCGGTCCTTGCAATTCGTGCCATGAGCGCTTAACCTGCTGCGCTACCTCCCAACTCCCAAAAATATTTCGTTTATTAATGAGAGGGATAGGAGGAGAGAGGAGGGAGTCGGGCTGTAGCGCAGCGGGTTAAGCGCAGGTGGCGCAAAGCACAAGGACCGGCATAAGGATCCCGGTTCGAACCCCGGCTCCCCACCTGCAGGGGAGTCGCTTCACAGGCGGTGAAGCAGGTCTGCAGGTGTCTGTCTTTCTCTCCTCCTCTCTGTCTTCCCCTCCTCTCTCCATTTCTCTCTGTCCTATCCAACAACAACAACAACAATAATAACTACAACAAAAAAACAACAAGGGCAACAAAAGGGAATAAATAAATAAAATAAATAAAAAAAAATAAAAAAAAAAAAAAAAGGAGGAGAGAGGAAGAACTCTCTCTGGCATACAGGCTGTCAGGGACTGAACTCAGGACCTTATGCTTGAGAGCCCAATGCTTTATCCATGGTGCCACCTCCCGGACCACAAGATGTTATATTCTTTGTTTATTATTATTATTATTATTATTTGCCTCCAGGGTTATCACTGGGGCTGGGTGCCTGCACTATGAATCCACTGCTCCTGGAGGCCATTTTTTCCCATTTTGTTGTCATTATTATTATTATTACCATTGATGTTGCTGTTGGGTAGGTCAGAGAGAAATGGAGAGAGGAGGGGAAGACAGACAGGGGGAGAGAAAGATAGACACCTGCAGACCTGCTTTACTGCCTGTAAAGTGACTACATTGCAGGTGGGGAGCCGGGAGCTTGAACCGGGGGTCCTTTCGCCAGTCCTTGCGCTTTGTGCCATGTACGTTAAACCCGCTGTGCTACCGCCCAATCCCCTATTTTTAAATTTTTTTAAACCAGAGCACTGCTCAGCTCTGGCTTATGGTGGTGCAGGGCATTAAACCTGGGACTTTGGAGCCTCAGGCATGAGAGTCTGTTTGCATAACCATTATGCTATCTCCCCCTGTCGAGTGTTACATTCTTTACTCCAGTAACTCCACCTGTAGAAATTAATCTTAGGAAATATCCAAAAGGTGACATAAGGGTATCAACTGAAATACTGTTTACATTGACAGAAGAATATGAGACAACATAAATGTCTGACATTAGTAAGATGGTTGACTAAATTATTACAGTGGAGGTGGAGTAGATAGCTTAATGGTTATACAAAAAGACTCTCGTGCACGAGGCTCGAAAGTCCCGGGTTCAATCCCTCACACCAGCATAAGGCGAAGCTGAGCAGTGCTCTGGTACAGAAAGGAAAGAAAAAAGAAAAAAAAAGTACAGTGGGATATCGGGTAACAGTCCACTAATATCTCAGTAACCCGGAGAATGCCGAAACAGAGGGCAGTATCACAGTATGAAAGCAGGAATCTGTGGTTACAACTACATAACACATGAGAGATGATATGCAGAATCTGAACTGTGATGATCACGTTTACTGGGCAGTATCTACATCTGTGACGTGGAGTGACGGTCACCCCACTGATAACACCGACTGGTCAGTTCCTAAGAAAATTAAAAAAAAAAAAGGAACATTTATCAAGAACCTGCTGTGTGCTATCCACATTCACACTGAGTCCTTGGGCCAGCAAAATAGTTCTCTCGGGTAGCACACTGCTTTCCCATGTGTGTGACCCAGGTTTGAGCCAGGCCTCACTGCACTGAAGGAAGCGTCCCTTCTGTGGGATTTTTCACACACTCAACACACACACACACACACACACACACACACACACACACACACACACACACACACACACACCCCTACACATTTAGCCCTTGCTCTCATCCTGACCCTGTAAGGTACTGTTATTTTTCCAATCTATGGATGAAGATGAGGGGAGTTAACCGCATAATCAGTTCAAATACGTGTTCACGTAGTAAGGTCTGACTTCAGGCCTCACTCTCAAACTTGATAAGCTGTCTGTGCCGCCTGACCCTGTGCTTTGCTGATCTCCACTGTGCTCATATTTGCCACCGCAGGAACCCGGGGTCACGGGTGCAGTCCCAGCCTTGCCCATCCCTGGTTGTGTGCTCTGCAAGAGGCTGTTGCCACAGGTGACTGTGCATGCTGAGCAGAGTTCAAGCCCCTCGGCTCTCACCTGCAGAGACGAAGGTTCGTGAGCAGCGGTGCACTGCTACAGGACTCCGTCTCTCCTCCCCTGTTTCTGTCTTCCTCTCTCTCCCCCATCTCTCACTTTATACCGAAACAAAGAAAGAAGAGAGGTGACCGGGAATGGTAGAGCTGTGCAAAGACTGAGCCCCACTGGTAATTCTGCTGGAAAAGGTGGGGGGGACAGAGAGGGAGAGGGAGAGGGAGAGAGAAGACAGCTCCTGGAGGTGGTGTAGTGACTAGGACCCTATACTTAAAAAATCACAAGGTCCCGAGTTTGATGTGTTAGAGTAATGTTCTGGTTTTCCATTTTTTCCCACATGTCAGTAAATAAATCTTAAAAAAAGAACAACGTGTGGTCCGGGAAGTGGCACAGTGGCTAAGGCATTAGACTCTCAACCATGAGGTCCTGAGTTCAGTCCCCGGCAGCACATGTACCAGAGTGATGTCTGGTTCTTTCTCTCTCTCTTCTTTCTCATTAATAAATAAATAAAATCTTAAAAAAAAAAAAAAGACAACTTGATATCTGTTTTCTTGCTTTTGAAGTCAGTACATGTACCACTATCCATTCAACAGCTATTTCTTAGATGTGCATCACAGGCAGAACCACAGAAGGGGCGGACGAACTGATTCTAAAGCACCGTGTAAACATCACCGGGTCAAGAGCAGAGTGTCCCTTAGACCCCGGCACGTTTAAGTATCCTGAGTTTCCTACTAACTTGAAGGGCCTGGAAGCAGATCTTTCGGAAACGGCTGCTGGTGCTTCCGGTGACGATTCCCAGGATGGATCGCACGGCCACTGAGAGTGAGGCCCGCCGCTTCTGGTGTGCCTGGGGACACAACACAGGGGAAGATCCGAGGTTCTGATGATCCCGGGTTGCTGGCGTATGGGAATCTCAAGGACACAAAGATTCCTGTCAGGACAGGATTTGACAGTTCTTCCACTTCAAGACTTCCTACTGAAATTGCGACTTGAGGGACACCGAGGGGTTGAAGTCTTTCACAGATGTGACTTACTCACTCTGACATGTTAAGAAAAGGCGAGAGCTGTTGGCGTGCGCCCGGTGAGCACAAACTTCACTGTACTCAAGGCCTGCAGGGAGGAAGCTTCAGAAGCAGTGAAGCAGGACTCCCTCTCTATCTCCCCCTACCCTTTCAGTTTCTCTTTGTCCTAGTTAATAGGGAAAAGGGAAGGGAAGAGAGAGAGAGAGAAATGAGCTACCAGGAGAGGGTAGCACCGAACCCCAACAATAACCTTGGTGGCAAAAACAAAACAAAACAAAACAACAACAAAAATGGCAGGGGTAGATAGCATCATGGTTATGCAAAGAAACTCTGAAGACCCAGAGTCAACCTCCTGCACCACCATAAGCCAGATCAGTGCTCTGGTAAAAAAAAAATGTAAGGAAAAAACAAAACAAAACAGTGGTGCAGGAGGTGGCGCAGTGGATAAAGCATTGGCTTCTCAATCATGAGTTCCCGAGTTCAATCCCCGGCAGCACATGTACCAGAGTGATTTTTCTCTCTCTCCTCTTATCTTCCTCATGAATAAATAAATAAAATCTTTTAAAAAAAAAAAAAGACAAATGTGAGGCCTGGGCAAAAAAACAGACACATATGGTTTAAAAACAAAAAGTTATTTACTCTCAGTGTAGATGTGTCCCTCTGCATTCCCCCATCGCCCCCAGGGGGAATGGAAGCATCATGTAAGAACTGTGCTACTGAAAATACATGGGTTGGAGGAGTCCAGGAAGCCAGGCAAGAAGAGAAAGCAACAGCATTAAAAGGCGGGGGGGGTCAGGCAGTAGCGCATTGGGTTAAGTGCAGGCTTTGCAAAGCGGAGGGACTGGCAGAAGGATCCAGGTTCAAGTCCCAGGCTCCCCACCTGCAGGGGAGTCACTTCACAGGCGGTGAAGCAGGTCTGCAGGTGTCTGTCTTTCTCTCCCCCTCTCTGTCTTCCCCTCCTCTCTCCATTTCTCTCTGTCCTATCCAGCAATGACGACATCAATAACAACAACAATAATTACTACAACAATAAAACAACAAGGGCAATAAAAGGGAATAAATAAATAAATATTAAAAAAAGAAAGGGGTGGTTAGGCACTAGCGCAGTGGGTTAAGCGCAGGTGGCGCAAAGCACAAGGACCAGCATAAGGATCCCGGTTCGAGCCCCCGGCTCTCCACCTGCAGGGGGTCGCTTCACAGGCAGTGAAGCAGGTCTGCAGGTGTCTGTCTTTCTCTCCCCCTCTCTGTCTTCCCCTCCTCTCTCCATTTCTCTCTGTCCTGTCCAACAACAATGACAGCAATGATAACAGCAACAATGACAACAATAACGGGCAATAACGGTAGCGAAATGGGAAAAATGCCCTCCAGGAGCAGTGGATTCGTAGTGCGGGCACCCAGCCCCAGCAATAATCCTGGAGGCGCCCGCGCGCGCGCGCGAGAGAGAGAGACAGAGAGAGAGAGAGAGAGAGAATGAGAATAGTGTTAGATTCACGGAAGCTTTGGCGCCGGGTTTGGCGCACGCCAGCCGGCTTCTCTGGTGTTTGATTTGTCCCTATTTCTTCACTCACCTACAAGGGGGGAAGAGCAAGCAAGTTGGTTTCTCACCCATCTGAGGTGAAACCTGACTTCCTGGGCAGCTGCAGCGCACACTGTCGGGCTGTGCCGAGAGGGAGGCCAACAAGCAGGAAGGACTTGCAAGCCCTGCCTGCACTGGTGGGGGGGGGGACTTGCAAGCCCTGCCTGCACTGGTGGGGGTGGGGACTTGCAAGCCCTGCCTGCACTGGTGGGGGGGGACTTGCAAGCCCTGCCTGCACTGGGGGGGGGGACTTGCAAGCCCTGCCTGCACTGGTGGGGGGGGGGACTCGCAAGCCCTGCCTGCACTGCGGGGGGGGACTCGCAAGCCCTGCCTGCACTGGTGGGGGGGGGACTCGCAAGCCCTGCCTGCACTGGTGGGGGGGACTCGCAAGCCCTGCCTGCACTGGGGGGGGGACTCGCAAGCCCTGCCTGCACTGGGGGGGGGGGACTCGCAAGCCCTGCCTGCACTGGGGGGGGGGCGTGTTGGGGTTTTCCTTCCTCCCGCCTTCCTTCTTCCTGTCTTTTTCTTTCTATTTTATTTGCTAGGACAGAGAGAAATTGAGAGGGGACGGGAGACACCTGCAGTCCAGCTTCACCCATCAATCTAAAGTGTCCCTTTGCAGGTGGGGAGCCAGGGCTCGAACCTGGGTCCTTGCATAGTAATGTGTCCACTCGGCTGGGCGCACCACCGCCTGGGCCTCTACCCTGGTTATTTAATTTATTTATCTATTGCCTCCAGGGTTATCGCCGGGGTTCAGTGCCAGCACTAGGAATCCACTGCTCCTGGAGGCCATTTTTCTCATTCTGTTGCCCTTCTTGTGGTTGTTATTGTTGTTGTTGTTGGACAAGACAGAGAGAAATAAAGAGAGGAGGGGAAGACAGAGAGGAGAGAAAGACACCTGCAGACCTGCTTCACCGCTTGTGAAGCGACTTCCCTGCAGGTGGGGAGCTGGGGGATCGAACCAGGATCCTTATGCTGGTCCTTGCGCTTTGCATCATGTGCGCATAACCCGCTGTGCTACCATCCTTGCCCCCCCCCCCCGTTATTTTTTAAATGAGTAGTCAACTGATTTTTAGAGGTAGTAGGAGAGTGAGCATAGTGAACGTCTCAGTACCGTGGCAGCCTGGTGATGTTGCTCCAAGGCCCGGTCCACCATGGCCTGCAGGGACTCACGCACCACACCGCGGCTCTCGCTGAGGACGGCGCTGAGATGCGCCTTAAGCCAGGTGTGGACTCCTAGGGGAGGGGGAATGGAGGTTACCACATCAGGACCGCTGCTCCTGGCTGACCTATTGAACAGAAGATGCCAGCATCTTCTGGGGGGAGATAGCATAGTGGTCATGCAAAGAGACTCTCCTGCCTGAGACTTCAAGGTCCCAGGTTCAATCCCCTACACTGCCATAAACCAGAGCTGAGCAGTGCTCTGGGAAACAAAAGCAAGAAGAAGGAAAGAGGAGGAAGAAGATACCAGTGACTCCTAAACCCGCCTAGAATTGAGAAAAAGAGCAAGGAAATCAAGATGAAGAATGACCTTATTTTTGAAGAAACAGAGGTAGGTTCTTTTTAGTTCATAATAGAAGCAGAGATACATGGAAGGAGGGCTGCCTCCAATAAGGTGACCGCAGGCACCACTGTTAGAACGACTCAGCAAAGCTAGCCTGTGAAAGCAAAGGGCGAAACGCACCATCAAGTAACAGGCTAGCGCTGACGCTCCTGGCCAAGCATGTAGGACAGACAGCAAGGGTACTCGGCAGGCGCCCAGAGGAAGTGCTGCTGAAACGCCTTGCCCGCCCGCCCTCCCTCCCTCGCCTCCTTCCCTCCCTCCCTTCCTTTTTCCTCCTCCTCCTCCTCCTCTTCTTCCCTTTTCCCTCTTCTTTTTCTTCTTCTCCTTCATCTTCTATGTATTAAATTTATTTTTTTGGCGGAAACAGAAATTGAGAGGAAAGGGGGTGATAGAGAGGGAGAGAGAGGGGCCAGGCAGTGGCACACCTGGTTGAGCACACACATTACAGTGCGCAAGGACCTGGGTTTAAGGCCCTGGTCCCCATCTGCAGAGGGAAAGCTCACAAGTGGTGAAGCAGGGGTGCAGGAGTCTCTGTCTCTATCTCCCTTCCCCTCTCAATTTCTCTTGTCTCCATCCAATAATAAATAAAGAAAAATCTATTTGTGGTCTGGGAAGTGGCACAGTGGATAAAGTACTGAACTCTCAAACATGAGGCCTGAGTTCTATCCTCGGAAGCACATGTACCAAGGTGATGTCTGGTTCTTTCTCTCTTTCTCTGTTTTTTGTTTGTTTGTTTTGTTTTGTTTTTGTTTCCAGGGTTATTGCTGGGGCTCCACAAGAGGGAAAGCTTCACAAGTGGTGGGGCTGGGCTGCAGGTGTCTCTCTGTCTCTCCCTCTCTATCACCCCCTTACCTTCTCAATTTCTGGCTGTCTCTATCCAATAAATAAATAAAGGTAATGCAAAAAAAATTAAAAATGCAAGATAAAAGGTTGGGTGGTGGCACACCTGATAGCGAGCACATGTTACCACATGCAAGGACCCAGGTTCAAGCCCCAGGGCCCTACCTGTGGGAGGTGAAACAGTGCTGCAAGTGTCTTCACCTCCCCCTGCCTATTTCTCTTTGTCTCTATCCCAAATAAATCAATACTATTGTTTTTCAGCTGGTTGCATTTTTTTTTTAAATTTTGTGAAACTATAAGTTTTTTTTTATCTTTATTTGATAGAGACAGTCAGACATCAAGAGGGAAGGGGGAGATAAAGAGGGAGAGAGAGAGAGGAAAAAAAAAACCTGCAGCTCTGCTTCACCACACACAAAACTTTCCCCCTGCAGGTGGGGACCAGGGGCTTGAACCCGGGTCCTTGTGCACTGTGATGAGTGCCCTCAACCAGGTGCGCCACCATCCGGCCCCAATAAATACTATTTCTAAATGTAAGCTAATATATGGTTATATTATAAAGGTAAGTAACACCTGATTAACAATTACAACAACAAAAAAGGCCTGGAACCTGGAACTAGTCGGGGAACCTAGCTAGAGCCAGTTTGGGCACCAATTAGTGGTGACAAGTCACCGTCTCAATACACAGGAAGTTTTTATACCACCTGTTCTCACAGGTATGCTGCACAAATAAACTGGGTGATGTGTATGTATGAAGTGTCTTGAAGCATGCATTGCAATGTCCAAAAAGAAAGTATTACTGCTGTGATACTGCCTGGGTCACTAGTTCCTATAGCTTGGTCCTGAAAATACCCTCGGGAAGTCAGATAGGTCCCTTTCGAAAACAGACATTTAATTAAAAACCTATGAGTTCACTCCTAAAACTGATGATGCCACCAGCTGCTTTTAACATGGTGGCAAAACGAGTTAATTATAGAAAAGTTACCATGACAAGGTGGGCAGAAGGCCAATTAAGTGATTTTTTTTTTAAAGGAATTGGAAACAGACTTAATTCTGCACAATCTGTTTCCTAAAAGAAGCTCTAGAGAAAGCTTTCAAAGATAGGAGGACGAGGGAAGGAGAATATAAAACTACTATATTTATGTCCGTCTAGCTATCCCGCCTCCCCACTGTGTGACTTTTTCAAAGGTCAATGCCAAAGGTATAAGGAGCTTTCAAAAAGACATTTGCAGGGGGTCGGGCGGTAGTGCAGTGAGTTAAGTACACATGGCACAAATCGCAAGGACCTGGCTTAAGGATCCCGGTTCCAGCCCCTGGTTCCCTACCTGCGGCGGGGGTGGGGGTGGGGGTGGGGTGTCGCTTCACAGGCGGTGACGCAGGTCTGCAGGTGTCTGTCTTTCTCTCCTCCTCTCTGTCTTCCCCTCCTCTCTCCATTTCTCTCTGTCCTATCCAACAACAATGACATCAATAACAACAACAATAATAAAAACAATGATGAAACAACAAGGGCAACAAAAGGGGAGAAAAAAATTGCCTCCAGGAGCAGTGGATTCGTGGTGCAGGCACCGAGCCCCAGCAATAACCCTGGAGGCAAAAAAAAAAAAGACATTTGCTATGATTCCTAATACAACGATGACTTTCTTCCTCTCCCTCCCTTCCTCCCTCCCTCCCTCCCTCCCTCCCTCCCTTCCTCCCTTCCTTCCCTTCTATTGCCACCAGAGTTATTGCTGGGGCTCAGTGCTTGCACAAAGAATCCACCGCCCCTGACATCCATTTTTCCTTTTTAAAATTTTTTTAATTTAATTTTTTATTAGAGAGAAATTGAGAGTGGGGGAGAGAAAGAGAGACCACAGCCCCACTTCTCCCCCGCAGGTGGGTTGCGGGGACTCAAACCTGGGTCCTTGCACATGGTAAAGTGTCCACTCAGCCGGGCTTGTCACCACCCAGCCCCTACAGTGATGATTTTCTATGGAATACAATGCCAGGTCGAAGTCTTCAAAGTCAAGCTAAAGAGATCTGTGTAGAGGACCACAGGACAAGAAGCCAGGTGACACTGGTTTCTGAGGAACTGGATGTTTTGTTTTTGTCATCAGTGCTACTGCTGGAACTCAATGCCTGCATAACGACTTCATTGTTCCAGGTGGGTATGTGTACTTTTGTTTTTTGATAGAAGGTGAGAGATTGAGGGCCAGGTGGCAGCGCGGTGAGTTAAGCACACATGGCATGAAGCGCAAGGACTGATGCAAGGAGAGACAGACAGAAAGACGTCTACAGCCATATTCTACTGTTCATGAAGTTTCTACTCTATGGGGGCAGAAGGGGGCAGGCTTGAAGCGAGTCCTAGAGCATGGTAACATGTGCTCTACTGAGTGAATCATTGCCCAGGCCCAGAATCTGGGATCTTAAAGGCAGGCAAAAGGATTCAACAGTGCAGCCCAGGAGGTGGCACAGTGGACAAAGCAACGGACTCTCAAGCATGAGGTTCTGAGTTCGATACCCGGCAGCACACGTACCAGAGTGATATCTGGTTTTTCTCTCCTTCTCTATGCCTATCATTCTTCATAAATAAATAAATAAATAAAAAGAAAGAGTGGTTCGGGAGATGGTACAGTAGGTAAAGCATTGGACTCTCAAGCATGAGGTTCTGAGTTTGATCCCCGGCAGCACATGTACCAGAGTGATGTCTGGGTCTCTTTCTCCTCCTGTCTTTCTCATGAGTAAATAAATAAATTCTTTTAAAAAATAAAAATAAAAGAGAAAGAAGGAAAGAAAGACAAAGGCCAATCTGAAAAATGTCAATATGAGCTCACAATAAAAACATAAAAGAGAGAGAGAGGACTCAGCAAATCATTGTCCCAGGCTCAGTGTCAGTCTAAGGGGGACTGAGCGCAGTGCTCAGAAGAAGAAAAGCAGAACAGGTGAAATCTTAGGTCTTCCTCTCTTTGACAATATCTTCACATGTAGTTCCCGTCAGTGAGGCTTTGTCACTCTGGACAGACCTTTTCAGAGGGAGCCACAAGGAGTGAGCTGGAAGGACATCACAGCATTGAAACATCCGGGTGCTGTGCTAAGTACCTCCGTGTGCCGTGCTGTGCTAAGTACCTCCGTGTGCCATACTGGGTAGAGGACTCAAACCTGGGTGCTCACACTGGCAAAGCGGGTGCCCTACCAGGGAGCTATCTAGCCAACGTCCAGGGTTCTTTTTTTTCTGCTAAATATTGATTTACCAACGAGAGAAAGAGAGAGGGGGAGAGAGAGACAGACAGAGAGAGGGAGCCAGAGCACCACTCTGGCACATGTAATGTTGGGGCTTGAACCCGGAACCTCACGCTTGAGAGTCCAACATCCTACCCGCCGTGCCCCCGGGCCACTGGCCCTAGGATCTGAACTCTTAGGGTCTTTGACAGAAGGGATTTTGCTATCGCATCCAGTCGCAAGTTCTGTACCTGAAAAGGGAGACAAATAAGTTGGAAACTTGCTTCCCAAAAACCACTGAGGAAACCTGTAGCAGACAGAACTACAATCAAATGCAGGTCTCTCGACTCTGCCCTTAAGTCCTCCCCATCAAGCTAGGCTGTTTCTCTCACCGGTCTCTGTCGAAGTGAACAGGGTCAGTTAACAGTCCTAGGAACCCTGGATTTTGACCCCGTTGGTGAAAAGCTCAGAAGTCTGGGGCGCTCCAAGTTCCCATTCCCAGGACCTTAATAACGGAGCCGTGAGCACCAGGCAGCACCAGCTCTTTGGACAAAGAGCTGGGAGTCCAAGCTAGGACAGGAGCGTCTCTGCTAAGGAGCATCTATGTGCTGCAGAAAGAAAGGAGGCAGGGAGGGAGGCGGGCGGTGGCGCAGCGGGTTAAGCATATGTGGCGCAAAGCGCAAGGACCAGTGTGTAAGGATCTCGGTTCGAGCCCCTGGCTCCCCACTTGCAGGGGTCACTTCACAGGCGGTAAAGCAGGTCTGCAGGTGTCTTTTTTCTCCCCCTCTTTTTCTCCCCTCCTTTCTCGATTTCTCTCTGTCCTATCCAACAACAGCAACAACAATAATAATAATAACCACAACAATGATAAATCAACAAGGGCAACAAAAGGGGGAAAAATCGTCTCCAGGAGCAGTGGATTCATGGTGCAAGCACTGAGCCCCAGCAATAACCCTGGAAACAAAAAAAGAAGAAGAAGAAGAGGAGGAGGAGGAGGAGGAGGAGGAGGAGGAGGAGGAGGAGGAAGGAGAAGGAGGAGGAGGAGGAGGAGGAGGAGAAGAAAGGGAGGGATGGGGAGCAGATAGTGGGTGGAATCCCTTAGCTGGTTGGCTTTGTTCATGAAGTGACTGTTACCAGTCAACATGTTGGATACTGGGCTCCAGGCCGTCAGGCTTCTCTCCTAACGGTGGGAACAGAGCCACACCACACAGCTGTGACACGCCCGCCCGAAAGTAGAGGTCCCAGCAGTGCGCTGGCCCATCGACAGGGAGGAACACAGAGACGTCATCAGGAGGAAGCTTGAAACCATTTTTCCAGACTTACACAAACTACACTTCCTGCTACTTCTCTCAAAGTTTAGGAGAGCATTGAAAAAAATTAATTGACTGGTTTCTTTTCCCCCCAAATGTACTTTATTTTCTTGTTGTTGCCCTGGCTGAATTCACTCCTCCAGGCTGACCTTTTCAGATAGAGAGGAGAGAGCACAACACAGACAGAACCATCTCAACGCCACAGTGCCATCACGGGCTGTGCCAGGGGCCTGAAGCTGTACAGACATCAAAGCAGGCTGCTCCCAGCTGTGTGCCTCCCCCATTCAGAGTTAGGTCTGCATCTCAGGGCTTACTGGGTAAAATACAGAACCCAGCTCATACTCGGTGGCTTTAAGCTTTATTATATTTACAAGTTACCTAAGAATCTTATTCGAAAAGCAAATTCTGTGTTTTTTCTTTTTTCTTTTTTTCCTCCAGGGTTACTGCTGGGGCTCAGTGTCTGCACCATGAACCCACCGCTCCTGGAGGCCTTCCCCCTCCCTTTCGTTGCCCTTGTTTTTGTAGCCTTGTTGTGGTTATTATTGTAGTTGTTATCGTTCATTGTTGGATAGGACAGACAGAAATGGAGAGAGGAGGGGAAGACAGAGAGGGGGCAAGAAAGACAGACACCGGCAGACCTGCTTCACCACCTGTGAAGCGACTCCCCTCCCTGCAGGTGGGGAGCCGGGGGCTCAAACCGGGATCTTTCCGCCGGTCTTTTAACCCACTGTGCTACCGCCCGACTCCCCATATTCTCCCATTTAAAAATATCTGTGTTTGTTTTATTTTAATGAGATAGCAATACAGAGTGAAAGACACAGTGAGAGAACCAGAGCACTGCTCAGCTCTGGTGGTGCATGGAATTGAACCCGAGACCTCAGAGCCTCCGGCAGCAAAGTCTTTCACAGAACCATGATGCTGTGTCCCCTAGCTGAAGCTCCACATTTTAAAATCCTCCAAAATGTTCTGATGTGTGCTTCACAGACCACAGAGCAGTGAAAGCATTGACAAAGCAAACTTTCTGACAGCAGGTGTCTCCCATTGGTGAGGTAAACACCGGGACCTTCTCCTTGTATGCGGGAGAGAACTTGCCCTCCCTGACATGTGACAACCACAGAACCTGGCCACACCAACACAATTCCCTTCCTCCTCCCCCCTCCTCTCCCTCCTCATCTGCGTTTAGGTCTGCATCAAGGCCGAGCAAGGCTGTTCGCTTATTGATCCCACCTGGAAAGATACTAGGACAGCATGTAGCTCTCAGGTCTGGCTGCATTCGAGAATCGCCTACGGAGCTGAGGAAACACACTGGTGCCGGAGCCCCACCTGCGTCTAAGGGGCTCGGAGTCTCTTGGGTGAGGTGTGGGCACCTTGCTGAACTCCCAGGCAAAATATTATGAAATTGGCTGCACTCAGAGCCCCTCCCTGAGCGATTCTGCTCTGGAGGGAGAAATCCTACATAGATCCTAATATAGATAACAGATTTCTGTAAAGGAAGTGTCTGCTGACTCCCAGACTACCAAATCTGGGAATGTTAGCAGCAAAGTGACGCAGCGAGTGCAGGTCTTTCCCCAGGAAGCATCCGTTTAACCTGTTTCAGCAGGCTCTCTGCTGAGACTCCAGGCCACACAAGCATATCTCATCTGGATACATACCTAATACAAAGTCCTCCTTTTCCTCTTCCCTTCCTTTCTTTCTTAAAATAATTTTTATTTGTTTTTAATACTCCGTTACAAGATTGTAAGATTGCACACCACACCCACCACCACACCTTCATTCCTTTCTTTCTAGAACACTGCTCAGTTCTGGCTTATGGTGGTGCTGGGGACTGAACCTGGGACCTTTGGTGCCTCGGGCATGAAAGTCTTTTTGCAAAACCATTATGCTGTCTCCCCAGCCCCCAAATCTCCCTTTATTTTGTTTATTAATGAGAAAGATAGGAGAGAGGGAAAGAATCAGACATCACTCTGGCATAGGTGCTGCTGGGAATCGAACCCAGAACCTAATGCTTGAGAGTCCAGTGCTTTATCCCCTGCGCCACCTCCCGGACCACAAGTGTCCCTTTCCACACCAGCAGCCCCATTTCACTAGACCTACCCCAGAGTTCTAGGTGCTGGGCTGGGAATCCACTGTAGAAATCCACAAAGAGAAAAAGCAGCAGCGTTTGTCCCTGAGGGTCCGTGTTCTGAGCCTGCGCTCCCTCGGGGGACTCCACCTGATAGTTCACATCTGGGAGCACCAGACCTAGCGGGCAACATATTGCACACTGTTCCAAGGGAAGTGAAGCCCTCGAGATGCTAAATGAATAAAGGACCTGCACCCCAAACAATGAGTCTGAATCCCAACACTCCCTTCCCTCCTGAATCTGTTTCTCCATCTGCCTCGTGGGAAGAAATAATACTGACCCACAGGAAGAACATCAAAAGGACGAGGAGCAAACCATCCAGCACTCTGTGGCATTTACAGTGAGTTAATTCACTCCACACACACACTATCAATAATGTGATGCTGGAGTTGGGGGGTGTGGGGGGGGAGACAATCCAAGGTCTACTGACGACCTCAAGAGGCCCAGGGACAGAGGCAGCAGTAGAGGAAGTGAGAGGAGGGGCAGCCGATGGAGCTTCGTGTATTGACGCCTGTCTGCCATACTCCAGGATTCGCAGACTGGCCAGAAGCCACCCCCACGCCCCCTCCCAACCTAAGTATCGGATCCCTGGGTTGCTATCTTATCCACACCAGCTATCTAGAATTCCTCACACTGCTCTAATGTTCTCTAAGGTTCTTTATTCCTACGCAAAGAAAGGGAAAGAGGTACCGCTATCCAAACTGAGGTCCACACTGGGTCCCATGCACAAGTGGTATTTCTTGCAGTCGATGAAATAAGAGCTGTCTTTGAAGATGGCAGGAGGTGGTTGCTCCGGACCTGGCAATAGCAGAGGGAGGCCCGACGGCCCGTACAGGAATATGTGGGGCTGTTCAAGAAAACCAGTCATTTCAGTTCCTCTTGACTATGTACTTGCTCACACAGACAGAACGCTGACCTGGTTGACACCCCCAGGAATAAACTAGTGTGATAAGTGACTAAATATTCAGCCTTTTCCACGTGGAAGATGGATGTCAGGTAATAGAAAAAGATGCACTAGAATCCCCAGAAATGTATTCTGGGCTTACTGAGTATGGACTACAAAGGCATGCCTGTGACAATTCTCCATCCCTCACACTCATTCGCCCGCAGTTAAGCACAGCATTCTCTTCTGGGGATATAAAGGTAGATATTCAGATTCAATCCCTACCTTCACGTCATCATATTTACAGCATCAGAGACAAATAAAAGTCAATAAACTATAATTCCATGTAATACAATGTGACCCACGCTGTTAAGTATAAACAAAGGGGGTATTTCCTGATAAGTATTTGAGTATATTCCACAGGGAAACTTTCCCATCCCCTCTAACCCTATTTTTAAAATATTTTATTTATTTATTTATTTATTATTGGATAGAGACAGAGAGAAATTGAGAGGGGTGAGATAGAGAGGGGAAGAGACAGAGAGACACCTGCAGCCCTGCCTCACCACTCGTGAAGCTTTCCCCTTGCAGGTGAGAGCCAGGGGCTTGAACCTGGGTCCTTGCGCACTATAATGTGTGTGCTTAATCAGGTGCGCCACTGCCTGCCCCTTAGCCCTATCTTGTAATCAACACAAAGGAGGGCGGGTGTATCCTATAGGCTGGTGCCCAAGAACACAGGATGGGCTTCCTCAGAATTCCTGGGACTCTTCCAGGTGTACAGGAGGGACGTTCCTCCAAAATCTTTCTTAACTTTCTCACTTATTTATGCTTACTTGCTTATTTCCCCAGACTTAAAGAACCTAAAGGTTGATTTCACCCCCCCCCACACACACACACACATCATTTTCTCTTTCCCTTTCCAGAAGGAATTCACTGTATAGTAAACTATAATTTCTGCTTACTGTTAGCCTCTTACTTGTGCATTTCCCACTTGTTTGTCGCTCTTGTTGAACTTTACTGATTGATTTGATTTCATGGAGCAGGGGCCTTGCTCATGTGTGATTTCACCTTTCACTAGGCAACATTTTTTTTTTCAGAGAAAGAGGAACAGAGAGAGGGAGAGAGACCACAGCACCAGAGTTCATCTGGTATCATGACACCCATGTCCCTGGGCTTGAGCTTGGACCATGTGGACAGCAAAGCACACGCTCTACCTGCCTGCTTCTCCAGTCCTATCCTTGTTTTAAAATGTGAAAATTCACTTATTCTAGGGCAAATCTGCTCTTAAACCTGCCTGCTGGAATTCAGTCCTACTTATGGAACTCTTTGGATCTACAATTTATTTGATTCTTTATAAATTATGTGATGTTCTAGGTGGAGAGATAATACAATGGTTCTGCAAGATGACTTTCATGCCCGGGGCTCCAAAGTCCCAGGTTCAGTCCCCAGCACCATCATAAGTCAGAGCTGGGCGAGCCCAGGCAGTGTTGCACCTAGTAGATCACATACGTTATCTTGGGGACTCGGCTTCCAGCTCCTGGTCCCTGCCTGGAGGGGGAAGCTTCACCCACTGTGGAACAGGGCTGGAAGTGTCTCTCTTCCTCTCTAGCCCCCCCCTTTTTCAATGTCTCTTTATCCTATCAAATAAGAGAAAAAAGGGGGGGAATAAGGGAGAGGAAATAAGCCAGAGTTGAGCAGTACTCTGCATTTTAAGAAATGCCATGTTTTAGTTAATATTTTTATTATTTTGTCAATGATGGGGAGATAGAGACCAGAGCACTGCTTAGTCTGGGTTACGACGTTGCTGGGGATTGAACCCGGGACCTCACAGACATAGGCATGAGAGTCTTTTGCATAAATATTCTGCTGTTTCCTAGGCCCTTTTAAAAATATTTTTATTTATTTTATTATAATCAGAGAAAGCGAGAGTGAGAGCGAGAGTGAGAGAGAAAGCGAGAGAGAGCAAGAGAGAAAGAGAGAATAGAGAGAGAGAGAGAGAGAAAAAAACAAAACAAAGAAAGTCACAGAGAGAAAGACCAAAGCCCTGCTCAGCTCTGGTTTATGGTGGTGCTGAGGACTGAACCAGGGACCTTAGAGCCGCAGTCATGAGAGCTTTTTTTTTTTTTAATTTTCTTTTTTTCATTATTATTTATTCATTCCCTTTTGTTGCCCTTGTTGTTTTTACTGTTGTAGTTATCATTGTTGTTGTTATTGATGTCATCGTTGTTGATAGGACAGAGAGAAATGGAGAGAGGAGGGGAAGACAGAGAGGGGGAGAGAAATTTCGATAGACACCTGCAGACCTGCTTCACCGCCTGTGAAGTGACTCCCCTGCAGGTCGGGAAATTGTGAGGATGTGCTTGAGCTTGGCAGGGTTGGACTTGAGGGGACGTCCATCCTGTCAGTTTCTCTCTCTCTACTGAGAGGTCGAGAAAGGAGGGACAAACCCCCCCAAGGTTTGCCTCGTCTTATCAGACTCCCTGCCTCACAAAGCTCCCTGCACTCCTGGTACAATGGCCTGCTCCCTTATTATCTACATAATCCCCACCCATCCCATGCCTTTGATCTATCTTCTTTCTACCCTCAAGACCCTCCCTGCCTGCAGGTTATTTATCCTACAGTTAAACCCCTCGCAAGAATTGCTAAGGAAGTTCCTACCTTTTCCAGCTCCTTTTTGCTTTTCTCTGCCCCTTTCCAAACCATGTCAAGCCATTTCCATTTCCAACTTGCCACTTCCGGGTCCGACTCTTAAAAGCCTTGGCTCTCTGATCAATAAAGAATTGAATTGGGGGCCGGGTGGTGGTGCACCTGGTTGAGCGCACATGTTACAATGCACAAGGCTGGGTCTGAGCCCCCAGTCCCCACCTGCAGGGGGAAAGCTTCACAAGTGGTGAAGCAGTTCTGCAGGTGTCTCTCTGTCTCTCACCCTCTCTAATCTTCCCTTCCCTCTCGATTTCTGACTGTCTATATCCAATCAATAAATAAAGATGGGAGTCGGGCGGTGGCGCAGCGGGTTAAGCGCAGGTGGCGCAAAGCACAAGGACCGGCAGAAGGATCCTGGTTCGAACCCCGGCTCCCCACCTGCAGGGGAGTCGCTTCACAGGCGGTGAAGCAGGTCTGCAGGTGTCTATCTTTCTCTCCCCCTCTCTGTCTTCCCCTCCTCTCTCCATTTCTCTCTGTCCTATCCAACAACGACGACAACAACAACAAAACAACAAGGGCAACAAAAGGGAATAAATAAATAAATAAAATAAAATATTTTTTAAAAAGAAAGAAAAATAATAATAAATAAAGATAATAATAAAAAAAGAACTGAATCACCTCGCCACCAACTCCCAGGCATGAAAGAGTCTTTTGCAGAACCATTATGCTCTCCCTAGCCATATATATATATAATATTTTTTATTTATTTTAGATAGAGACAGAGAAAAATTAAGAGGGAATGGGAGATAGAGAGGGAGAAAGGGGAGAGCCAGGTGGTGGCGCAGCTGGTTGAATGCCCATTATTACAGGGCACAAGGACCTGGGTTTGAGCCCCCTGTTCCCACCTGCAGGGGGAAAGCTTTACAAGTGGTGAAGCAGGTCTGCAGGTCTCTCTCTCTCTCTCCCTCTCTATCTCCCCCTCCTCTCAATTTCTAGCTGTCTCTACCCAATAATGATAATAAAAAAAAATTCAAAAAAAGGAGAAAGGGAGACGCCTGCAGATGTGCTTCCTGCACGTAGGGACCAGGGACTTGGGAGTCAGGCCACTGTGCATCGTAATGTGTGCTCTCTACTGGGTATGTCACTGCCCAGCCCCTTCTGTCATGTTTTTAAAGTTTTCAGTTTCTGAGAGGCTGGGCAGAAGTGCACTTGGGTAAGGGCGCATAGTATTAAGCTCAAGGACCCGCCCAAAGATCCTGGCTTGAGCCCCTGGCTCCCCACCTACAGGGGGGACACTCCATAGGAGGTGAAGCAGGTCTGCAGGTGTTTATCTTTCTCTTATCTCTCCCTCTCAGTCTCTCTCTGTCTCATCCAGTAACCCAATAAAATGGAAAAAATGGCCAGTGGACTCAGCACCAAGCTCTGGCGATAACCCTGGAGGCAAAAATAAATAAATAAAATAAAGTTCTCAGTTTTCTGGAAAAGTTTTCAGCTTGGTTTTTCATTTTCATAAACATAGTGGGTACAAGGTCTTGTTTTTAATTTTATTTATTTATTTATTTATTTCCTCCAGGGTTATTGCTGGGCTGGGTGCCTGCACCATGAATCCACCGCTCCTGGAGGCCACTTTTCCCCCCTTTTGTTGCCCTTGTTGTTGTAGCCTCGTTGTGGTTATTATTATTGCCATTGTTGATGTTGTTCGGTGTTGGATAGGACAGAGAGAAATGGAGAGAGGAGGGAAAGACAGACAGGGGGAGAGAAAGATAGACACCCGCAGACCTGCTTCACCACCTGTGAAGCAACTCCCCTGCAGATGGGGAGCACCACCTGTGAAGTGACTCCCCTGCAGGTGGGGAGCCAGGGGCTCGAACCGGGATCCCAACTTTTTGCACCACATGCACTTAACCCACTGCGCCACCGCCCGACCCCCATCATTATTATTCTTATCAGAGTACTGCTCAGCTCTGGTGGTACGAGGGATTGAATCTGGGACTCTGAAGCCTCAGGCATGAGAGTCTCTTTGCAGAACCATGATCCTTAACGCCGGTCCTTGCGCTTTGCGCCACATGCGCTTAACCCACTGCGCCACCGCCCGATCCCCTTGTTTTTAATTTTTTAAAAAGGTTTTATTTATTTTATGAATAAATGAACTGTCATATGTGGTGGCAGGGAGCAAACCCAGGGGCTCACACATACAAGCTATATGTTTGTTTGGTTTTAAATCCTTTTTTTAAGTTTTATTTTTCCCCCTTTTGTTGCCCTTGTTATCATCGATGTTGTTATTATTGTTATTGCTGTAGTTGTTGTTGGACAGGACAGAGAGAAATGGAGAGAGGAGGGGGAAGACAGAGAGGAGGAGAGAAAGACAGACACCTGCAGACCTGCTTCACCGCCTGTGAAGTGACTCCACTGCAGGTGGAGAACCGGGGGCTCCAATCAGGATCAGTACGCAGGCCCTTGCGCTACACACCATGTGCGCTTAACCCGCTGCGCCACCACCTGGCTCTCACAAGCTATGTGCTTTACCTACTAAATCACCTCCCTATCCTAGTCATCTTAAGCCAATTTCAAGATCAATTTATTTATTTATTTATTTAAAAAAATATTTATTCCCTTTTTGTTGCCCTGTTGTTTTATTGTTGTTAACTTGTTGTTGTTATTGATGTTGTTGTTGGATAGGACTGAGAGAAATGGAGAGAGAAGGGGAAGACAGAGAGGGGGAGAGAAAGACAGACACCTGCAGACCTGCTTCACTGCTTGTGAAGCGACTCCCCTGCAGGTGGGGAGCCGGGGGCTGGAACCAGGATCCTTATGCTTTGCGCCACTTGCGCTTACCCCGCTGCACTGCCGCACGCCTCGCCCACAAGATTAATTTATTTATTAGTCTGAGAGAGAACCAGGGGACCATTTTGGCACATGCAGTTTTTGAGCCTGAGCCTGGGGACCTCATGCTTGGGAGTCCTAAACCCTGTCTACCTTCTTTCTCTGGCCACTTTATCCAGGTTCAAAGTTACGAGATTTTTTTTTTTGGCCTACCCAAATGACCTAAAACACATGCATAATCCATGTGACAGATGATTTATTTCAGGCCCACATAACTCCTTGGCCTAGCCTCTTAGTTATCTCGGCTCAGAGTAAGAGCAGCTTTTAACAGCGCCCCTGGGGCGCTCAGCAGGCCCTGAACTCTCTGACCTTTGTCCCCTTCACTGATTGTCGTTGCCTCTAAAATGCTAAATGCAAATAACCCCGGGCTACTCACAGCCCCCATTCTGGCCTCAGTTTTCTGTAATTGCGTCTCTCTTTTAAATCGTGGTCCAGGAATTCTTCCGTATACAGCAGCTGTTGGATACTTTTTATGATGTTAAATATTTCCTCCAATCTTTTTTTTTTCTTTTTTTTTGCCTCCAAGGTTATTGCTGGGCCTCAGTAACTGGCTACGGAAGAAGGGCAAACACTAGAAGAAGTGCCTGCACTACGAATCCACCGCTCCTGCAGGGCTTTTTTTTTTCATTTTGTTGTCCTTGTTTTATCATTGTTGTGGTTATTATTGTTATTGTTGTTATTGATGTCATTGTTGTTGGATAGGACAGAGAGAAATGGAGAGAGGAAGGGAAGACAGAGAGGGGGAGAGAAAGACAGACAGACACCTGCAGATCTGCTTCACCATCTGGGAAGCGACTCCCCTGCAGGTGGGGAGTCGGGGGCTGGAACAGGGATCCTTACGCCTGTCCTTGAGCTTTGTGCCACGTGTGCTTAACCCGCTGCGCTACCGCTCGACTCCCTGCAAGAGACTCTTAACACATCCTTGAGTGCCACTAAACTGCTACCATATTCAAGCCCAAACTACTAAGTCACCTCATCCCTCATGAACTCCACTGAAAGTCTTGGAAGAAAAGACAATATCAGGATTGGTTTTCAACTGGAAACTTTTTAGACAAAAATTTACCTGCTTCTAGACCCAGGGTTTACAAGCTAAAGACTTTTTTTTTTTTTAACCAGAGCACTGAACAGCTCTGGTTTATGGTGGTGTGGGGAACTGAACCTGTGACTTCCGAGCCTCAGGCATGAGGGTCTCTTAGCATAACGACTACGCTAACTACCCACACTTTTCTTGTAACATTTAATTAACTAATTAATAAATTAATGAGAAAGATAGGAAGAGAGAGAAAGAACCAGACATCACTCTGGTACATGTGCCACCAGCGATCGAACTTGGGACCCCATGCTCAAGAGTCCAGTGCTTTATCCATTGTGCCACCTCCCAGACCACCTTTTTTTTTTGCCTCCAGGGTTATCGCTGGGGCTCGGTGCCTGCACTGTGAATCCACTGCTCCTGGAGGCCTTTTCTCCACTTTGTTGCCCTTGTTGTTATTGTTATTGTTGTCATAGCTGCTGTTGTTGGACAGACAGAGAGAAATGGAGAGAGGAGGGGAAGACAGAGAGGGGGAGAGAAAGACAGACACCTGCAGACCTGCTTCACCGCTTGCGAAGCGACTCCCCTGGCTGGTGGGGAGCCGGGGGCTTGAACTGGATCCTTACGCCGGTCCTTGCATTTTGCACCATGTGTGTTTAACCTACTGTGCTACCGCCCAGCTTCCTTTTGTTCTTTTCTTTTCTAGAATTGAGATGTAAACAGCCATTTTCAAAGACAGATGGATAGACTTCGTCAGCCAAAGGATATGGAAGCTGAAGAAATCCTCTTCAATTCACTGGAAAAGGCCTCTGGGCAGGGCCAGAGCGCAGCCGCCGGCGTCAGGATCAGCTCCCCTAGCAGGTCCACACCAGCCACGTCATCAGGGATGCGCAGGTCCATACCAGCCACGTCATCAGGGATGCGCAGGCGGACTGGCTGGCCGAGCACGGGGTGGATTCTGCTGCAGAACGGCCCGGGGCCGCCAAGCTGTGCTCTGCTGTTGGAGAACAGGCGAGGCGCCTCGGGTTATGTCTGCACTCGGAAATGACTGGAAAGGCATTCCTAGTTTGTTTTCTTTCTTTTTTTTTTTTTAAATAATTCTTCTTTTTAAATATTTATTTATTTTCCCTTTTGTTGTTCTTGGTTTTTTTATTGTTGTATTATTATTTTTGTTATTGATGTCGTCACTGTTGGCTAGGACAGAAAGAAATGGAGAGAGGAGGGGAAGACGGGGAAAGACAGACACCTGCAGACCTGCTTCATCTGCCTGTGAAGCGACTCCCCTGCAGGTGGGGAGCCGGGGGCTCGAACCGGGATCCTTCCGCCGGTCCTTGCGCTTTGTGCCACATGCGCTTAACCCGCTGCGCTACCGCCCAAGTCCCTTCTTTTTTCTTTTTGCCTCCAGGGTTATCACTGGGGCTTAGTGCTGGCACTTGGGCCACTGCTCCTGGCCGCCATTTCCCCCCATTTTTATTGGACAGGACAGAGAAAAATTGAGAGGGGAGCGAGAGATAGAGAGGGAGAGAGAAAAATAGACACCTGCCGACCTGCTTCGCTGCTTGAGAAGCGTCCCCCCTGCAGGTGAAGAGTCAGGGGCTCGAACCTGGATCTTTTCGTGAGTGCTTGCACTTTTTACTATGTGTGTTTACTGGGTGTACCACCACCTGGCCCCCCGGAATTTTTTCATGACTTCTAGTATGTGCGTAACTATATAGTACTAATAATATAGTACGATTATAACTATCATGCAACACATAACTAATCATAAGAACAGAATGTTATCAGAGAAAGGCATAGGGTGGGAGTTTTTCTATCTGTAAAAGTTAAAGAAGAAAAGATTCTAATCAGAGGTAAAATCTGGGGCAGGAGTAAGAAGATAGAATAAAAAGTCATATGAGCTCTTCAGGTCTTAAGGCTTGCTGACTAGCAGTGTTCACTCAGCGCATACACACAGTCAGCAGAGGTAAAAACTACTGACTAACAAATAAATTCATTGGACTTAAACAAACACAAAGTGGCTTTCTTCTTGTTCTGCTTCATGCTCACTTTGGATTCTGTGGCAGTAAACAGGCCAGGCCAGAAATGTGGAACATTTTCCATAGTATAAACCATCTTAATACCTGAATAAAGCCTGGAATGTTCAATATGGAAAAATAGAGAAAAACTACAATCATATTAAGATTTTTTTTTTTTTTACTATCTGAAGAATGTAGGGATGGGGAGAGATATGACTTCTAAACTCATCCAGCATACTGATGCACAGAAAGCAATTAAAATTTTTTATTATCTTTATTTATTTATTGGATAGAGACAGTCAGAAATCAAGAGGGAAGGGAGGGATAGAGAGGGAGAGAGACAGAGAGACACCTGCAGCCCTGCTTCACCACTTGTGAAGCTTTCCCCCTGCAGGTGGGGACGGGGGCTTAAACCTGGGTCCTTGCACATTGTAACGTGTGCGCTCAACCAGGTGTGCCACCACCCGGCCCCTTAGAAAGCAATTAAAAAGAATTTCTTTGGGGGTCAGGTGGTAGTGCAGCGGGTTAAGCACATGGCGGCACAAAGCACAAGGACCGACGTAAGGATCCTGGTTTGAGCCCCCGGCTCCCCACCTGCAGGGGAGTCGCTTCCCAGGCGGTGAAGCAGGTCTGCAGGTGTCTGTCTTTCTCTCCCCCTCTGTGTCTTCCCCTCCTCTCTCCATTTCTCTCTGTCCTGCCCAACAACAATGACATCAATAACAATAATAATAATGACCACAACAAGGATAAAACAACAAGGGCAACAAAAGGGAAAAAATATCCTCCAGAAGCAGTGGATTCGTGGTGCAGGCACTGAGCCCCAGCAATAACCCTGATGCCAAAAAGAAAAAAAAGAATTTCTTTGTATTCCTATCTCCTTAGCCAAGGCTTCATGTAATCTTTCCAATTCAGTTCATTATTCCTTAGGCCAGTCCTTGTGCTTTGCGCCACCTGCGCTTAACCCGCTGCACTACAGCCCGGCTCCCTCAGTCCTATATTCCAATGACTAAATGGCAGTGAATTTAGCAAGATCTGCTCTGTTTCTCTTACAGAAGAAAATATGCTTCAGAGAAAAGTCACGGCGCCTCAGGTCAATTCTAACATATTAAGGAGCCAGGAATAACGACAGTTTGGATACAAATATCTTAGTTTTAGTCTTACTTTTCTCACAATCTGGCACTGACAAATGACAAGCGAGGCCATCTTCAAATTCTACCCACATTCATCCTCATAATAAGAGAATCAAACACAGAGACAACAATGCTTTTGCCCTTCACCTCACAAAATGCCGACAATTTACGACAAGAGCAATTCCATTTGACAGGGTCGTCGTGGGTTCATTCTCTGCCCTGCAAAACAAAGAAATGACAAGCCACATCTCACCGGCTCGAAAACCAATCTCTGACTGATCCAGACTTTGACCCATGATTCCTTCTCACTCCCAGAGACAAATGGAATACAGCTGCCAAGTGCAGAATCTACTTACTCATTAAAAGCTCCTATGGGAGAAGAACATGTGAGGTCTAAGAAAGTAGTTTCAAGTTGATTTTGGATCAAAAAAATCAAATTGTACCTCCTAGAAACAGGACACAATGACTGAGAAAAACCGTAGAGGCAGGACAGAAGCTTAAGCCAGGACTTACCCAAAGCTCTCTGTGGAGCAGACTCCGTTCACCTTAACACTGAAATTAAATCTGATCTGTGAAATAAATGAAGTATGAGGTTTATGAAATAGGATAGATGTTAAAAGCTTCAATTAGTTCCTTTAAAACATATTTATTTATTATTATTGTATTAGTTTCTTCATTTTACTAGAGCACTGCTCAGCTCTAGCTTTTGATGGTGCAGGGGAATTGAACCTGGGACTGGGGAGCCTCAGGCATGAGAGTCTCTTTGCAGAATCATTATGCTATCCACCCCCCCCACCCCACAATTAGTTCCTAATGGAAACTTATTTATTAATTAACTTTTTTAAAAAAATTATATTTATTTATTTTTCCCTTTTGTTGCCCTTGTTTTTTATTGTTGTTGTAGTTATTGTAGTTATGTCGTCGTTGTTGGATAGGACAGAGAGAAATGGCGACAGGAGGGGAAGACAAAGAGGGGGAGAGAAAGATAGACACCTGCAGACCTGCTTCACCGCCTGGGAAGCGAACCCCCTACAGGTGGGGATTCGGGGGCTCGAACCGGGATGCTTACGCCGGTCCTTGTGCTTTGCGCTTAACCCGCTGAGCTACCGCCGGATTTCCTATCAATTAACTTTTACATATTCTTTGCCTTTGTAATTTAACAGTAGTCTACATTCAAGCTCTGTATCTTGAATATATTGATTTCTTTTTTTAAACTTTATTCATTTTTTTCCTTTTGTTGCCCTTGTTGCTTATTGTCATTGTTATTGTTGTTATTGATGTCATTGTTGTTGGATAGGCCAGAGAGAAATGGAGAGAGGAGGGGAAGACAGAGAGGGGGAGAGAAAGACAGACACCTACAGACCTGCTTCACCGCCTGGGAAGCGACTCCCCTGCAGGTGGGGAGCCGGGGGCTCGAACCGGGATCCTGCTGCATCCTTGGGCTTTGTGCCACTACCCGGCTGCCGCCTGATATATTGATTTCTATGCTATAATTCTAAGTAACCCCCAATTAACAGGGAGGCCAACATTCTTCCAATGTATTTTCCTCCCCCTTCTTAAAAGAACTATTGATTTCTCTCTCTTCTCTCCGTTGTCTTCATTACGGAGCATCCATGCTTTCGCCCTGGCTTTAGCTCCCCCTTCCCACCTGGTTTTTAGGTTCCCCTTCTAATTTACTTCACCATGTTAATTATTTACTACCTTCAATGCACATTTTTCTAAAAAGATATTTTACTTACCTGCAAATGAGAGAGAGAAAGGTAGAACCAGGGTGTTACTCTGGTATATACAGTGCCAGGGGCTGAACTCTGGACTCATGCTTTCAAGTCCAACACTTTGTCTACTTCGCCACCTCCCAGGCCACCAACCTACTTTTTTCCTGTATATTAGAATTCATAAGTGGTCTGGGAGGTGGTGCCGTAGATAAAGCACTGGATTCTCAAGCATGAGGTCCTGCATTCAATCCCTGGCAGCACATGTACCAGAGTGATGTCTGTCTGGTTCTTTCTCTCCCTCTTCCTATCTTTCTAATTTATAAATAAATAAAATATTTTAAAAAGAATTGATAATAAGGGATTCTATAGCCAGACTGCATGAATTCAAATCCTGGTTCTGCAAGTTATTTAACACACATAACTGTGATCATTTTTACAAACATATATAACTATAGATTTTAAAATTTTTAAAAATATTTATTTATTCCCTTTTGTTGCCCGTTGTTGGATAGGCCAGAGAGAAATGGAGAGAGGAGGGGAAGACAGAGAGGGGGAGAGAAAGACAGACACCTGCAGACCTGCTTCACCGCTTATGAAGCGACTCTCCTGCAGGTGGGGAGCCGGGGCTCAAACCGGGATCCTTACACTGGTCCTTGTGCTTGGCACCATGTGCGCTTAACCTGCTGTGCTACTGCCCGACTCCTGATTTAAAATTTTTTTTAAGATAACAAAAATTTAGCCCTCTGAACTTCAAATTAATTTATCCAAATTTCCTTATGTATAGCAATAGTCACTTTAGAAAAGAAGGAACTAATCAGAAACCTTTACTTAAAAAAATTATGTACAGAGGAGGAAGAGAAGTATTCAAAATGATGCAGTAAAACAATCAGGAAGTAAAAGTAAGAACCCAAAACAAAGCACTCTCTGCATCCAAGAGCTCTCAGCCGTGCCAGGTGGCCTCAAGACTGCCTTAAAAACACAGAAATCAAATCAAGCCAATATTAAAAATGATAATCATTGTCATGAAAAGAAAAAGACTTAAGCAGATTCTTTAATTTCCTACAGAGATCTCCTGAAACCTTATGCTTTAAGCAAGAGAATCGTTTAAAAAAGATTTTATTTATTTATACCAATAGTCACTTTATAATGAGAAAGATAAGGGGAGAGAGAGAAAGAACCAGACATCACTCTGGCACATGTGCTGCCAGGGATTGAACTCTGGACCTCATGCTTGAGAGTCCAGTGCTTTATCCAGTATGTCACCTCCCAGACCATAGCAAGAGAATTGTTATGGAGAAAAGAACTTACCTTAGGGTATACCACGGTGATTTTGTGTAAAAAATTCTTTATAACCAGACTATCTGTCATCAGAATTCTCAGCTTTTCATCAGCCTGTTACAACAAAAACAACAACACATCCACAAACCCAAGATCACAGATAAATTTTCTTATAAAAGTAGCTATGTCTCAGGTGGGGGTACAGCATAATGGTTATGCAAAGAGACTTTCATGCCTGAGGCTCTCAAGTCCCAGGTTCAATCCCCCCACACCACCATAAGCCCGAGCTGAGCAGTGCTCTGGTAAAAAAAAAAAAAAAAAAAAATGTAACTATGTCTCCAGGTGGCCCAAAGCACAAGGACCAGCATAGGATCCCAGTTCGAGCCCCTGGCTCCCCACCTGCAGGGGAGTCACTTCACAAGCGGTGAAGCAGGTCTGCAGGTGTCTGTCTTTCTCTCCCCCCACCCTCCGTCATCCCCTCCTCTCTCCATTTCTCTCTGTCCTATCCAACAACAACGACATCAATAACAACAACAATAATAACTACAACAATAAAACGAGGGCAACAAAAAGGGAATAAATAAATAAATGTTTTTTTAAAAAAGGAACTATGTCTCGAGAAGGAGGTGGCTTAGTGAGTGGAGAGGGCATTCAACTATTAAGCGTGAGGTCTGGAGTTCAAACTGTGGCTTGAGCAATGCTCTGGTTCTCTTACTTTCTCTCTCTCTATTAATAATTAAAAAAAAAAAACATTTTAAAAGTAGCTATGTCTCAGAACGTTTTATGGACATCCATGGAGAAACATCTTTGAATCTGAGAACTGTACACACAAAAGGAAATTTAAATAGCCATCAGTTTTTAGGTTGAAGTGCCTATGTTTTATCTTTTTTTCTTTCCTTTATTGGGGGATTAATGTATTACATTTGACAGTGAATACAATAGTTTGTACATGCATAATATTTCCCAGTTTTCCACATAACAATACAACCCCCACTAGGTCCTCTGTCATCCTTTTCCAGGACCTGTGCTCTCCCCTTCACCCACCCCAGAGTCTTTGACTTTGGTGCAATACGCCAAGTTTTCTTTCTTTTTTTAATACTTATTTATTTATTTAATAGAACAGAGAACTTGAGAAGGGAGGGGGAGACAGAGAGGGGGAGAGAAAGACACCTGCAGACCTGCTTCACCGCTCCTGAAGCACTGAAGCATCCCACTCCCCCCCCCCCAGATGAGGGCTGGGGGCTTGAACCTGGCTCCTTGTGCATGGTAACATATGCACTCTACAAGGTGCACCACCACCTGGCCCCTGCTGTACCTCTGATGAGGAACTTTAGGAGACATAGGGACAAAGACCAGAGTAAAACCCACAAATTTAAAACTACCTTTTGGAACACATTTAAAAGCAATCCAGGTTAGAACTGAGAAGACTAATTTTTTTTTTTTTTTTTTTGCCTCCAGGGTTAGCGCTGGGGCTGGGTGCCTGCACTACGAATCCTCTGCTCCTGGAGGCAGGCCATTTTTCCCATTTTGTTGCCCTTGTTGTAGTTGTTGTTGGATAGAACAGAGAGAAATTGAAAGAGGAGGGCAAGACAGAGAGGGGGAGAGAAAGACACCTGCAGACCTGCCTCACCGCCTGCGAAGCGACTCCCCCACCCCCCTGCAGGGGGGGAGCTGGGGGCTTGAACCTGGATCTTTATTCTGGTCCCCGCACTTTGTGTCATGTGCTCTTAACCCGCCGCATTACCACCCAGTCCCGACTAACTCTACTTTAACTCCACCACTTTAATGTAGCTCTGGGAACTCTGTGTTAAGAACCTGAATAGAGTCAAGGGAGTGGACTAAACATCTTATGGAGTTAAAAGAAAAGAAAAAGAATCTCAAAGGGGCTTATAAAACCTCTCCCGGAGTTGCCCAGCCTGGCTGCCAAGGTTTAGAATTTCCTACTTTCCTGTAGAGTCTCTAAGTTTAATAGTGTCTCTACAACAGAAGTTAGATGAGTCTCCTAGAAGAGCAAGACATCCAGGAGTATGAGGGGGAAAAAAGGCAGAAATAATGGTCCCAGGGCCGGGCACTGGCATACCCGGTTGAATGCACATGTTACTGTGCTCAAGGGCCTGGGTTCAAGCCCCCGATCCCTACCTGCAAGGGGGAAGCTTTATGAATGGTTAAGCAGTGCTGCAGTCCTCCCCCCCCACTTCCCCTCTCAATTTCTGTCCCTAGCAAAAAGAAGGAGATAGATGGAAAAGGGGAAGAAAGTGGTCACCCGGAGTGGTAGATTTGCCTTATGGATGCTGAGCCCAAGTTGGGGGGGGAGGGGAGACAGAGAGAGAGAGAGGAGAGGATTACTAGATAATCAGTCACGTTCTTCATTTAGAATTCCTTGGGCTGGACAGTGGTGCACACAGCACACACATTACCAAGGCCCGGTCCCCATCTGCAGTGTGGAAAGCTTCACGAGGGATGGAGCAGTGCTGCATGTGTCTGTCTTTCTCTGTTTATTTTATTTTATTTTCTTAAGCTGGGACTTTGGAGCCTTAGGCATGAGAGTCTTTTTGCAGAGCCATTATGCTATCTGCCCCGCCCCTTTCTCCCTCTCTATCATTTACCCTGTCATTTTCTGTCTCTATTAAAAAAAACAAAAAGGCTACTGAGAGTGGTGGACTCATTGTGCAGGAACCAAACCCCAGCAATAATCCTGGTGGCAGGAAAGGAAAGGAAAGGAAAGGGAAGGGAAGGGAAGGGAAGGGAAGGGAAGGGAAGGGAAGGGAAGGGAAGGGAAGGGAAGGGAAGGGAAGGGAAGGGAAGGGAAGGGAAGGGAAGGGAAGGGAAGGGAAGGGAAGGGAAGGGAAGGGAAGGGAAGGGAAGGGAAGGGAAGGGAAGGGAAGGAAAGGAAAGGAAAGGAAGTCCTTTTGGCTGGTGCAGCCATCTTCCAGTAAATCGCCAAAATGACTAACACAAAGGGAAAGAGGAGAAGAACCCGCTAGATGTTCTCTAGGCCTTTTAGAAAACAAGGGGGGAGCCGGGCAGTGGCGCAGCGGGTTCAGCGCAGGTGGCACAAAAGGCAGGGACCGGCGCAAGGATCCCGGTTTGAGCCCCGGCTCCCCACCTGCAAGGGAGTCCCTTCACAGGCGGTGAAGCAGGTCTGCAGGTGTCTGTCTTTCTCTCCCCCTCTCTGTCTTCCCCTCCTCTCTCCATTTCTCTCTGTCCTAGCCAACGACAACAACAATAATAACTACAACAATAAAACAACAAGGGCAACAAAAGGGAATAAATAAATAAAATAAATATTAAAAAAAAAGAAAACATGGAGTTGTTCCTTTGGCCACATGTATGCGGATCTATAAGAAAGGTGATATTGTAGATATAAAGGGAATGGGCACTGCTCAAAAAGGAATGCTCCACAAATGTTACCATGGCAAAACTGGAAGAGCCTACAGTGTTACCCAGCATGCTGTTGGTATTGTTGTAAACAAACAAAGGGCAAGATTCTTGTCAAGAGAATTCATGTTCGTAGTAAGCATATTAAGCACTCTAAGAGCAGAGACGGCTTCTTGAAACGTGTGAAGGAAAATGATCAGAAACAAAGGAAGCCAGAGAGAAGGGGACTTGGGTTCAGCTGCAGCGCCGGCCTGCACCACCCAGAGAAGCACACTTTGTGAGAACCAACGGAAAGGAGCCAGAGCTGCTGGAACCCATTCCCTAGGAATTCACAGCACGATCAATATACAAACTTAATAAAATATCAGAACTATAAAAAAAAGAAAAGGAAAGGATGACAGAGGACCTAGTGGGGGGTTGTATTGTTATGTGGAAAACTGAGAATGTTATGCATGTGCAAACTATTGTATTCACTGTCAAATGTAAAACATTAATCCCTCAATAAAAGGAAAAATAAAAAACTAAATAAAAACTAGATATAATAAAAAAAAGAAAAGGGGAAGTATTTATTATATAATACTTAGTAGAAATACAATGGTTTCTTAAAAGCAAATGTTATACTTAACGCTTCCAAACAACTTCTTGGAAGAG
>NW_026647620.1:0-85000 GCF_950295315.1 Erinaceus europaeus | reverse complement strand
GAACCCCGGCTCCCCACCTGCAGGGGAGTCGCTTCCCAGGCGGTGAAGCAGGTCTGCAGGTGTCTGTCTTTCTCTCCTCCTCTCTGTCTTCCCCTCCTCTCTCCATTTCTCTCTGTCCTATCCAACAATGACAACAACACTAATAACTACAACAATAAAACAACAAGGGCAACAAAAGGGAATAAATAAATAAAATAAATATTTTTTTTTAAAAAAACTGTCTTCTGAATTTTCTTTTTCAGGGAATTCAAATTCAAATGGCTGGCTTGCTTCAGTGATTATCAAGCATATGTGCACATTAGGAATTATCTGAAATTGCCTTAATATTCCAGAACTCAGGCCAAATCCATGACGGGCTGAATTGTGATCAACGAAATTCATAAACTGCAGCCCCTGTCCTTCATGGGACTGTGTTTGCAGATTGGATCTTTATGACACAAAATTAAATGAGGTCATAAGGGTGGGCTCCTAATCTCACAGGACTACTGGTATTCTTACAAGAGAAACAGACACTAGTGGTCTCTTTATCTCTCTACATACACACAAAGTAAAGGGCACTCAAAGGAACAGTGAAACGGCACTTGGATCTTAGATGTCTGGCACCAGAAGTATGAGGAAGTACATTTCTGTTGTTTGAACTACCCAATCTGTGTTTTTTTTTTTCTTCCCAGTGTCAGCCCAAACAGACTAATCCACAACCCTATACTGATTAAATCACAGCCTCTTGACGTGGCTAACCTCTGGAATAAAAACATCAGTCTGTTGGAAACACATGGTGACTTAAATTCTGTACAAAGATAGGAACCAGTGCCTCATTTCATTTCAATTGGAACTCTAATGGACCTGAACTTTCATTCCTAATTATTAACTTTGTTGAAAAAATAAGAATCAGGGAATAAGTCATATATAAAATCACAACAGAACCTGCCTTAAAAATCATCTGGAAGTATGTTATCCTTGGTATGTCCTGAGACGTGCTGGCTTCTTCTAAAATCCAGTTGAGCTCTGCAGAAAATCCGGGCAATGTAAATCGTATTTCTGTGTAAGAAATGGCAACAAAGGAGAACAAGCAGTTTGGATAAGCACCAGAGATTCTGGGATTGCCTCTTAAACTGATGACCCAAGAAGGCTTTTCCCTGATGAAAAGATTATCTGCAAAATTTAAAATGTGAGTGGAAATTACTGTGCGCCAGTAAATTGCTTGAACATTTATAATCACTTTATGGGTTAAGACATTTAATCTCATGTTTAAAACTGTTTTCACATTTGCTAAATCAATTTGTATTTTTAGTTCATTTCCACAAGGTCATATTCAGTGACAAAAACTTCAGAGTTGACCGTTTCTTATTTTTAAACAAATAAATTCATTATTTAATAAACACAAATGCGGTAAGTGAACTAATTTAGCACCGAAAGGAGGATTCAAGACTGATTCTCTCAGGCACTCACCACTCTAGTATATGGCCTGTTCTTCCCCCTCCAGCACTGTTTTTGCTGAGGCTTTGAAGCTCCAGACCAACTTCTTAAAATAGCAAGAGAGAGAGAGGCAGAAAGAGGGAGAGACACCACCTTCCCGAAGCCTCCTCCCCCGGTGCCATGTACTCCCAGGTGGTGTATCAGGGACTCAAACCCGAGTCACTCACATGACAGAACAGTTGCCCTTCCAGATGACTCACCTCACAGGCGACCATCCCTGTTCAGTCATTTATGATGATGTACTTGCTTTGTCTTTCTTGTCTGTTTTTTTCAAATATTTTTAAAGGCTTATTTATGAGAGAGAAAGGAAGGCAGAGAGAACCAGAGCATCACTCTACTACATGAGTTGCCAGAGACTGAACTCAGAAACTTATGTTTGAGGGTCCAGCACTTTACCCATCATACCACCTCCCAGGCTGCTTTTTGAAATATTTAAGGGGTAGATTCATTTGTTATTAATGAGAAAGAAAGAAGCAGAGCAGCGCTCTACCCTATGTGATGCCAGAGACTGACCTTGTGACCTTATGCACAGACCTCCAGCCTTCTACCTGCTTCTTGCTTTTTTATGGGGATGGAGCCCAGGGCCTCCTCCAGGGAAGGTGCTGCTCTCCTGCTAAGTCACCTCCCCTTAGTATGTTTGCAGTGAGGTGGCCTCTAACAGGAAGCCCAAGTCTCCCCAATTTAATTCAGGAATTAGCCTCTTGGTGTCTTTCCTTCTCTTTCTTTCTTTCTTTCCTTTTATAATTCATTTATTTATTCATGAGAAAGATGGGAGGAGAGAAAGAACCAGACATCACTCTGGTCCATGTGCTGCGGGGGATCAAACTCCTCAGGACCTCATGGTGGAGAGTCCAGTGCTTTATCCACTGTGCCACCTCCCGGACCACTCTCTTTCTTTCTAACAGAGCACTGCTTAACTGTGACTTACAGTGATGCTGGAGATTGAACTTGGGACCTTTGATGCTTCAGGCTTCAGTCTTTTTTATTTTTTATTTTTGTATCGCTGGGGCTCGGTGCCTGCACTAGGAATCCACTGCTCCTGGAGGTCATGTTTTCCCTTTTGTTGCTCTTGTTGTTTATCGTTGTTGTTATTGTCATATGCTTTACATTGGTTTGTTCTAGCCCTCCCCCGCCAAAAGAATTGGATCAGTCCTGCTAATTTCGCGGGCCCGCTTGGCCCCGCCCCAAAAGAACCCCGACAGAGGGTTCCTGAGTTCGAGAGTGCCAGAGTTGGAGGGTTCCTGAGTTCCTGAGTTCGAGAGTTTCAGAGTAACAGAGTAAGAGAGAGTTCCAGTGTGCCAGAGTTTCAGAGGGTTCCCCAGTACGAGAGTTCCCGAGTTCCAGAGTAAGAGAGAGAGTGCTTGTGCCGCCGCAAAGAGACAGCCGAGTTCTGTTTGGTGATTAGTTTGGTTTAGTTAATGAATCGTTGTTCCTGAATAAAGAAATACAGCTTCCCTGCCCAGCTGTTGTCTCCGCGTCTCTGTTAACCTGCAATGAAGCTAACCCGCCCGGCCAGAGCCTCCGAAATCTTAACAACAGTTATTATTATTCTTGTTATTGCTGTTGTTGTTGTTGGATAGGACAGAGAAACCGAGAGAAGAGGGGAAGACAGAAAGGGGGAGTGAAAGACAGACCTACCTGTGGACCTGCTTCACCACTCGTGACGTGACCGCCTCCTGCAGGTGGGGAGCCCGGGGCTTGAAGCCGGGTCCTTATGCCGGTCCTTGCACTTGGCGCCATGTGCACTTAACCCACTGGCTACCGCCTGGCCCCTGGGGACATGTTTCTGCACCACGTGCGCTTAGCCCGCCGCGCTACCTCCCGACTCCCCTGTGTACGTATTTCTATGTGATGACCTAGAACTGCCTTTTCACAAAGCGTTAGTGAATTCTGGGTCACCAATAGCACAGAGAGCCTCAATGTCGACACTGTCTTTCCTTTCTGTACCCTGGCACTCACATGATGAAGCAAACAAACAACCCTCCCCCCAAGTTTCCCATTTAAGAAGCATGCTATATCTTCTTTCCGCTCTACGTTAATTTTTATTAATTTACTTCTTCTTCTCCTTCTCCTTCTCCTTCTTCTAGCGTTTGCCCTTCTTCCGTAGCCAGTCGACAGCGTCAGGTTGAGCCTGATGTTAAGTTTCCAGACCTCCTTTGAATCTGGAGAGGTGGCTGTCGTTGACTATGTTATTCTTTTTTTATTTCCTTTTGTTGCCCTTGTTGTTTTACTGTTGTAGTTATGATTGATGTCACCGTTGTTGGGACAGGACAGAGAGAAATGGAGAGAGGAGGGGAAGACAGAGAGGGGGAGAGAAAGACAGACACT
This sequence comes from Erinaceus europaeus, assembly GCF_950295315.1. NCBI lineage: Eukaryota > Metazoa > Chordata > Mammalia > Eulipotyphla > Erinaceidae > Erinaceus > Erinaceus europaeus. The sequence continues at coordinate 81,196 of NW_026647620.1, read as the reverse complement.
TGCAGACCTGCTTCACCACTTGGGAAGCGACTCCCCTGCAGGTGGAGAGCCGGGTGTTGAACCGGGATCCTTACGCTGGTCCTTGCGCTTTGCGCCACGTGCACTTAACCTGCTGCGCTAGGGCATGACTACTTATTCTTCTTATTATTTTACCAGAGCACTGCTCAGCTCTGGCTTATCACATAACTTTCTCCTGAAGCATTAGTGATACATGTCTAATAAAGGCTTAGTCATCTAAAAGTATGGGTATTATCAAGATGAAGTTATAGTTATCAAATATTAATGGGAAACTTTTTTCTTGTAACTGGTTTGTTTTTCAGATATAATTCCGTCACAAAGTCCAGGACAATACGCCAGTAAGGTCATGCTACCCTGCAGCCTAGTGAACTGGGCACGAAACCAGGGTGCTTTGTGTCAATTTCTAGTTTCACCAATTTTCTGACCTAAGGTGACCCATTTCCATGTCTGTGAAAGAAGAAAAAAAAAGTCTCTTACTATTCAAATATAGTAGGGGCGGGGAACATTTTTCCTGCCAAGGGCCATCTGGATATTTATAACACCATTTGTGGGTCATAATTATCAACTTAAGAATTAGCACTTATTGAATTTTGAGTCCCACCTGTGGTTGCCTTGGCTGGGTCAGACCAAATAATTTCACAGGCCTTATACAGCCCATGGGGTACAGTATAAAATGTTGCAATCCTACCACTTGCAGTAAGGATGAACCTAGCAGGGATTGTGCTTAGGGGGAAAAAGTCAGAGGATAACACACACTGTACGAGGTACAGAGAGAACTCAAATAAATGAGTCAAATAAAACAAAAATAAACTTGTGGACTGTAAGACCAATGAGTGGTCACCACAAGGGAGGGGGAGACGGTGAGTAAACCGGGACAGAGAGCACAGGCGTCTAGTGAAAGCTGGGCCGAAATGTCAGTGGTGGGCTTTACATGCATACACACAGGTTGGCTTCCAGTGATGCACATCCAAAACTCATATCATGCTATGTGCAAAGCTGATTCGATTTTTATTTATTATCATTATTATTATTATTTTATTTATTTTTACTGGAGCACTGCTCAGCTCTGGCTTATGGTGATGCGGGCGATTGAACCTGGGACTCTGGAGCCTCAGGCATGAGAGTCTCTTTGCATCACCATGATGCTAGCTAGCCCTGCCCTGATTCAATCTTTACAAAACGATAAAAGAGGAAAAAGTTGCTCCCAAGTCCCCCTTGGCAGATCAGAAGGTAGCTGGTGTGGTAAGGCATGTGCCTTGTCATGGTTCTTCCCTCCCTCACACACACCTCAGAAATAAAAAGAGTAGTGGGGGGGGGGGAGAGGCCTGCAAAAAAGCAATCCTACTTCTGGAAGTAATGCTATAGGGCAGAATGGAGGGAGACATGGAGACACAGGAGAAAAAGGCTTGTCAAGAACTTTTACTTCTTCAGAAATACTAATAGTAACTTAAATAAATTAGTTTTTGAAGGGAAATCAGTTTCAACAGTCTCCCTCCACCCCCACCCCCACCCCCACTTAAATGTGTAAAGGTGTGGACGGGGAGTAGATAACATAATGGTTATGCAAAGACTCTTGTGCCTGAGTCTCCAAGTCTCAGGTTCAATTCCCCGCACCACCATAAGCCAGAGCTGAGCAGAGCTCTGGCAAAATAAATAAATAAGTAAGTAAATGTGTAAAGGTGAAACAACTCAAGATAAGTTGAGTCCATGTTGAAAACTCATTTTCCCTTTTAAACACATAAACTGGTAAAAACAAGCACACGAAAACTTTAACAGAAAAATTAATGACATTACAACAGATCATGGAGTAAAGGAAAAAGAGAAGTCTCTCAAAAAAATCAAAACTCGGGAGTCAGGTGGTAGCACAGTAGGTTAAGTGCATGTGGCACAAAGCGCAAAGACTGGCTAAAGGATCCCAGTTCAATCCCCCAGTTCAAGCCCCCAGCTCCCCACCTGCAGGGGAGTCACTTCATAGGCGGTGAAGCAGGTCTGCAGGTGTCTATCTTTCTCTCCCCCTCTGTCTTCCCCTCCTCTCTCCATTTCTCTCTGTCCTATCAAAAAAAAAAAAATCAAAACTTTCAAACCTATAGAATAATGAGACTGTAAACTTTGAAAGGGATGGAGACATGACACAGCACTTTTATATTAAGGAGATGAACTGTGGTCTGGGAGATGGCACAGTGGGTAAAGCATTGGACTCTCAAACAGGAGTCCTGAGTTCAATCCCTGGCAGCGTATGTACTAAAGTGATATCTGGTTCTTTCTTTCCTCCTATCTTAAATAAATAAATCTTAAAAATAATAATAATAAATAAATCTTAAAAATAATAATAAATAAATCTTTTAAAAAAAAGATGATGATGATGATAACCCCTATGTCATAGAACCCTTGAATCCAATAGTCTAATTGACAATCAAAATTATTCCATCAGAGTTTAGGGAAAATACTAGTGATAAAAAAGGGAAAATAATTATTAAGCCCTTTTAAGTTGACAAGCTATTTGAAGTAAATGTAGAATAATGATGTAAAATAACCACGGGGGGGGGAGGGACTTTGGTAGCTGAACTTTAAGGAATATCCTCTGTGTCACTAAAGAACCTCCTTGAATGGGGCCCAGTGGCAGTGTACCTGGTTGAGCACAACATGTTACAATGCACAGGGACCCAGGTTCGAACCCCTGGCCCCTACCTACAGGAGAAAAGCTTTGAGAGTGGTGATGCAGTGCTCTCTATTTCTCTATGTCCCCCTTCCCTTTCTATTTCTGATGGTCTCTATCCAATAAATAAAAATAATTTTAAAAAATTTTAAAAAGAAAACACCTTGAACATCATAACTACATTGCAGGAGTTGTCAACACTGTATTTTACTTGCAGAGATAACTGACAAGGTAAATGCTCAATAAAAGTTGACTGAACAAAACATAAATTTATATAATATATACTAATATAACATCAAATAATGGTATGAATTTATATAGTATGAAATATATACATTTATAGAATGTAGACATACACTAGAAATAGTTGAGGAACAGAAGAAAAAAAAAAGAAAAAAGAGAACAGAAACCATTAGAGGGGAAGAAAAATCATTATCTTGACTATTGTTTACTAATCCAACATAAATAAAATACCCAGAATGAGTATAAGACTTTATCTGCGCAAGGACTGGCATCAGGATCCTGGTTCAAGTCCCCGGCTCCCCACCTGCAGGGGAGTCGCTTCACAGGCAGTGAAGCAGGTCTGCAGGTGTCTGTCTTTCTCTCTCCCTCTCTGTCTTCCCCTCCTCTCTCCATTTCTCTCTGTCCTATCCAACAATGACAACAGCAATAACAACAACACTAATAACTACAACAATAAAAAAACAACAAGGGCAACAAAAGGGAATAAATAAATAAATAAGACTTTATCTGAAGTATTCCAGCTTCAAAGAAAAAGCACCTATGGACACCTCATCTTTGACAAAGGTGCCCAGACTATTAAATGGGGGAAAGGAGAGTCTCTTCAACAAATAGTGTTGGAAAAATTGAGTTGAAACATGCAGAAGAATGAAACTGAACCACTATATTTCACCAAACACAAAAGTAAATTCCAACTGGATCAAGAACTTGGATGTTAGACTAGAAGCTATCAAATACTTAGAGGAAAATATTGGCACTACTCAAAGAAAAAGTACCTTGATACAGTCCCGATGGAAGATACTGAAGAGAAAAGATGACCACGTAGCAGCAGTTTCCCTTAAGGGGCCAGACTTTCAAGCCCCCTAAGAAAAAGCCACCCAGTAAGGAAGAGGGCGGGCAGCATAATTTAACAAACGCAACTCAGATGCTATGATTGCATATGGATACATTTCTTTAGCATCTGGAAATCTGATAGCTGACGAATCAGCCACTGGAGACTCCCTGATGAAGCTAATTAAACAGTGCGGAGGTTAGCAACTAGACCGATTGGAAGCAGTCTGCTAGCAGTGTTCCAGCAATGCTAAATAAATAGCCATCATAATAAAGGCATAATTTATGCGGCATAAACCAGGGCTAAGGGAGTCAAGCCTTAGTGCAGGACAATTTCCTTTGTGAGCTTCACTGCGTCATTTCTCTTACTAATTAGTAAGAATAAATAGCATTATTGAGTGAAGGTTACTATTATGAGCTCTGGCACTTGGAAAGAAGACAGGCTAACGCTCCCTACAAAATAAACGTGGTTGACTATGAGCAAGTGACGCAGTTTTCTTTTTTTTTTTTTTTTGATTTTTTTTTAAATTGGGGAATTAATGTTTTACATTCAACAGTAAGTACAATAGTTTGTACATGCATAACATTCCCCAGTTTCCCATTTAACAATACAACCCCCACTAGGTCCTCTGTCATCCTTCTTGGACCTGTATTCTCCCCACCCACCGACCCCAGAGTCTTTTACTTTGGTGCAATACGCCAATTCCACTTCAGGTTCTACTTGTGTTTTCTTTTCTGATCTTGTTTTTCAACTTCTGCCTGAGAGTGAGATCATCCCATATTCATCCTTCTGTTTCTGACTTATTTCACTCAACATGATTTTTTCAAGGTCCATCCAAGATCGGCTGAAAACAGTGAAGTCACCATTTTTAACAGCTGAGTAGTATTCCATTGTGTATATAGACCACAACTTGCTCAGCCACTCATCTGTTGTTGGACACCTGGGTTGCTTCCAGGTTTTGGCTATTACAAATTGTGCTGCCAAGAACATATGTGTACACAGATCTTTTTGGATGGATGTGTTGTGTTCTTTAGGATATATCCCCAGGAGAGGAATTGCAGGGTCATAGGGTAGGTCCATTTCTAGCCTTCTGAGAGTTCTCCAGACTGTTCTCCACAGAGGTTGGACCCATTGACATTCCCACCAGCAGTGTAGGAGGGTTCCTTTGACCTCACACCCTCTCCAACATTTGCTGCTGTTACCTTTTCTGATGTATGACATTCTCACAGGAGTGAAGTGATATCTCATTGTTGTCTTTATTTGCATTTCTCTGACAACCAGAGACTTGGAGCATTTTTTCATGTGTTTCTTGGCCTTTTGGATCTCTTCTGTGGTGAATATTCTGTCCAAGTCCTCCCCCTATTTTTGGATGGGGTTATTTGTTGTCTTGTTGTTGAGTTTGGCAAGCTATTTATATATGTTGGTTATTAAACTCTTATCTGATATATGGCATGTAAAGATCTTCTCCCATTCTGTGAGGGGTCTCTTAGTTTGGGTAGTGGTTTCTTTTGCTGTGCAAAAGCTTTTTAATTTGATGTAGTCCCATAGGTTTATGATTGCCTTAGTCTTCTTTGTAAGTGGATTTGTTTCATTGAAGATGTCTTTAAAATGTATGCGGAAAAGAGTTTTGTCAATATTTTCCTCTAAGTATCTGATAGTTTTTGTTCTAACATCCAAGTCCTTGATCCACCTGGAATTTACTTTTGTATTTGGTGAAATACAGTGGTTCAGTTTCATTCTTCTGCATGTTTCAACCCATTGTTTCCAACACCATTTGTTAAAGAGACTCTGGTTTCCCCTATTTAATAGTCTGAGCCCCTTTGTCAAAGATTAGATGTCCATAGGTGTTATCTGAGAGATGCGCAGATCAGGTCCACGTGGGCGCCATTTGTTGTTAAAATTCGTAGGCTCTAGCCGGCCAGACTAGCTTCACGGGCGGGTAACAGAGACGCGGAGACAACGGCTGGGCAGGGAAGCTGTATTTCTTTATTCAGGAACAACGATTCATTAACTAAACCAAACTAATCACCAAACAGAACTCTGCTGTCTCTTTGCGGCGGCGCAAGCACTCTCTCTTACTCTCAAACTCTCCAACTCTGGAACTCAGGAACTCTGGCAGGGTTCCTTCGGGGCGGGGCCAAGCAGGCCCGCGAAACTAACTGGACTGATCTAATTCTCTCGGTGGGGGAGAACTAGAACCCAATGTAAAGCATACAACACATAGGTGTGTGGCACAGTTTTCATTGTGTCTTTGATACACTGTAGTACTTCCTTATTTTGTACAAAACGTTAGTCACCCACACTTTCTCACAGGGATATAAAGTTAGACTAAGCAAATATGTTATACATAATAGCATGTATGTAATACACACATAATGTACATGAATATACGTAATAGCTTTGAGCTTTTGAAATACTAAATTAAAACTAAGTCGCCATGACACAAGTCGACTCAACTTTGTGTCAGCAGAGTCAACAAATGGTTAGTCCACATTCTGTACCAACTCAGTACTTTCTCCCCTGTATTAGCAAACCATTAGGAAACTAGTCTCTGTAGTCACCTGCTTTTTACTTTTTTCTTTTTTTAATATTTATTTATTTATTCCCTTTTGTTGCCCTTGATGTTTCATTGTTGTAGTTATTATTGTTGTTGTTGTTGATGTCATCGTTGTTGGATAGGACAGAGAGAAATGGAGAGAGGAGGGGAAGACAGAGGGGGAGAGAAAGACAGACACCTGCAGATCTGCTTCACCGTTTGTGAGGTGACTCCCCTGAAGGTGGGGAGCCAGGGGCTCGAACCGTGATCCTTAAGGCTTGCGCTTTGTGCCACCTGCGCTTAACCCGCTGCGCTACCACTTTTTACTTTTTTCAAAGCACTTTCCCAGGGCCGGGCAGTGGTGCGCCTGCTTGCGCGCGCGCGGGTTCTCAAGCATAAGGACCCAGGTTCAGCCCCCGGACCCCGTGTGCAGGGCAGAGATTCACAAGTGGTGAAGCGGTGCTGCAGTGCTCTCTTTCCTTCTCTGTCCCTCTCAATTTCTCTCCATCTAATCAAATTAAAGTTTAAAAATCTCTTAAAAGAAAAAAATAGTGCTTTCACAAATATTAACTGAAATAGCAGTAAATATGATCTGGCCCTGCCCTATACAGGCACGGTAAGTAGAGTCACGCTATTCCTCTCTCCAGCCCAGGGCTGACAACATGCTCCATTTTTAAACAGCTTCTTGACTCTCTGAGAGCATATTCACACACACTACTGGAGCAAGGTCATTAGGAATGACCTTTCCATTCTCCGCACCATCCCAAGGACATAATCCAAAAAAAGGATTGAACCTGTGACTATAAAGACTCTTGCTAGACTAGATCATTTGAGGGGTAGATAGCATAATGGTTCTGCAAAGAGATTCTTATGCCTGAGGCTCCAACGTCCCAGGTTCAATCCCCCCTGAGCTCAGCAGTACTTTGGTTAAAAAGAATAATAATAAAATAACTGGAGTTGGTGTATTGCACCAAAGTAAAAGTCTCTGGGGTGGGAGGGGGGAGAGTACAGGTTCTGAAAAAGGATGACAGAGGACCTAGTAGGGGTTGTATTGTTAAGCGGGAAACTGGGAAATGTTATGCATGTATAACCTATTGTATTCACTGTCAAATGGAAAACATTAATCCTCTAATAAATGAAAAAATGTTTAAGATTTAGACTAGACGATTTTGTAAATGATTTTGTAGTAAATCAACTCATGATTCTTTTTTAAAATATTTATTTATTTATTCCCTTTTGTTGCCCTTTTTTTTTTTTTATTGTCATCGTTGTTGGATAGGACAGAGAGAAATGGAGAGAGAGGGAGAGAAAGATAGACACCTGCAGACCTGCTTCACCGCCTGTGAAGCGACTCACCTGCAGGTAGGGAGCCGGGGGCTCGAACTGGGGTCCTTATGCCAGTCCTTGTGCTTTACGCCACCTGTGCTTAACCTGCTGTGCTACCGCCCAACTCCCTCATGAATATTTTTTAAAATATATATTTTATTTGTTTATTTTGCATAGAGACAGAGAGAAGTTGAGAGGGAAAGGGGTGATGGGGGAGACATCTGCAGCCCTGTTGCACCACTTATGAAGCAGCTCCCCTGCAGGTGGGAACTGGGTTCTTGAACCTGGGTCCTTCCACATTGTAATGTGTGCACTCAACCAGGAGTGCCACCACCCACACCACCCCCCAACTCATGATTCTTAAACTTGGGCTCAGACTTTCCAAAAGTCTTAAAACAGGAGCAAACCCTCTAGAACATTGTTAATTCTTCCTGTCTCCCCAGTCATAGAGTTTGGAGGAAACAGAATTAAGTGATTAGTCAGGCTGTCTCTTAAGATTTTGTGAGGATTTTGGTGGCTGGGGGCGTGGGAGGGTGGCACAGAACACTCAGCATGGAGTAAATGTTCAAGAGGTCACTGTTTGAATCACTACTACTATAAGGAGAACATTATTTACATAGAACTTCTCTGACAGGGTGTGCTATGGCGCCACGAACAAAAGTCTCTGTATCTTTCTGTTGCATTACTTTTCTCCCACAAAAGCTCTGGCTGATGGTGGTGCAGGGGACTGAATGTGGGACTTTGGAGCCGCAGGCAGGGAAGTCTCTTGTTTGACCACTATGCTCTTCTCCTGCCCTTGTTCCACAATTTTAAATGTGTGCTTACCAAGAACCTCAAGGAAATGAAAATTACAGAGAAGATAAATACTACTGAGTTCTAAAATACAGGGGCTGGGAGACAACTCACCCAGGAGAGCACAGCACATGCCTTAGTTTGTGCACGAAGCCCTGGGTTCAAGTATCAACACCACAAATGGCACTAAGGACTCTCTCTCTCTCTCTCTCTCTCTGTCCTTCCCTCTCTCTAAAATCACGAAAAGATGGCACAGGAGACATCAGTGATGCCTTGGGATCATTCTCCAGTGCCACAAAAACAAAAAACAAAAACCAGGATCCACAGAGAGCTAGAAGGTAGATTCGATGTCAAACAGTTGTAAAGGCAAAAGGAAATGTGCCTAATAACGATTAACCACGGAAACATTTTCAAAGCCACATAATTCAATAAGCTTTAGCTTCAATAGAATTGTTTCCTCTGTATTTGTGATTTTAGAATCCCTCATGTCGTAAATGGGCTGCACAGGTGGTTTCTGTCCGGGCTGGAGCTGACAGGAGAGATGGGAAGTGAAATACACAAATCCAGTAGCACAGTCCTCTTAAAGGTTGGAGCAGGGGCAGCAGGACAGCTCACCCAGAAAGGTGCCTGCTTTGCCATCTGCCATATGCAAGACCTGGGTCAAGTCCTGGTGCACCACATGGGAGATGGGAGTGCTGGGACACTGGAAGAAGCAGCTCTCTCTCTCCCTCTCCCTCTCCCTCTCTCTCTCTCTCTCTCTCTCACACACACACACACACACACACACACGATAATAATAGTAACAAGATACTATACATACACATATATAAATTGTAATTAACGGGGCCGGGTGGTGGCACACCTGGTTGAGCACACATGTTACAAAGGGCAGGGTCCCAGTTTAAGCCCCCAGTCCCCACCTGAAGGAAGAAAGCTTCACGAGTGGTAAAGCAGTGCTGCAGGTCTCTCTCTCTCTCTCTCTCTCTCTCTCCCTTCCTTCTCAAATTCTGGCTGTCTCTATCCAATAAATAAATAAAGATAATTTTAACTCTGGAGACCAAAAAAATCTTTCTGAGATTTCTTGGAGGTGGACTTCCTGAAGACCCCATCTTCAAAGCACTGGCACTCACTATATCAGAGTCTTCTGTATTTTACAACTTATCAGACTCTTCTTCCTGAGAATATCCTAAAGGTCAGGACCCAGTTCGACCCAGGACAATGTCTGAGGTGTCTGTGCAGTCAGAGAGGAGGAGTCCAGTGGAACAATTAGAACAATGTGTAGTGCGTTGTGACACTCCCTAACTACCCATGCCTGAAGCTTTGATCAGTTCCTTCTGTAACAAGAGGGAGTTGGCAGATGTGATTAGGCTAAGAAAATAATAAATAAATAAATAAATAAATAAATAAATAAATAAATAAAATTTAAAAATAAATGAATAAACTGTAATTAACTACTCATTAAGAAAACACAGGCCTGGGGCTGGGTGGTGTTTCACCTGGTTGAGCACACATATTACAGTGAGCAAGGACCTGGGTTCAAGCCCCCAGTCCTCACCTGCAGGGGAGAAGCGTCATGAGTGGTGAAGCAGGGCTGCAGGTGTCTCTCTGTCTCTCTGCTTCTCTATTTCCTCCTCCCTCTCAATTTCTGGCTGTCTCTATCCAATAAATAAAGAAATAAAAAAAAATTTTTTAAAGAAAGAAAGCACAGACCTAGTGTATCCTTAAAAGAAACATGTGGGTTTGTGTGTTCAATGGTGACACGTCCGGTAGAGTGCACAAGGACCTGGGATCAAGCCCAAGGTCAGCATCTGCAAGGGAGAAGTTTCACGAATGGTGGAGCAGGGCTGCAGGTGTCACTCTCTCTCCCTCTCTGTTCTAAATGCCCTCTCAATTTCTCTGTCTCTATAAAAAAATTTTTTTAAGGCTGTCGGGGGAGGGAATTCAAAAAAATACATGTTTGTACATGGTCCAGGAGGTGACACAGTAGATTAAGTACTGGTCTCTCAAGTCCCAAGTTTGACCCAGAGTGATGCTCTGGTAGTCTCTCTCTCTCCATCTTTACTTCTCTCTAATAAATAAATGATCTTTGAATCAATCAATAAATGTTTGCCCTTTGGATTATTACTATAGGTATAAAGTTATTATAGGCTTATAGCCCCCTACACACACACACACAGAGACACACACACACACACACCAGAATATTCCTATCTGGTGTGAACTGCTACATTACTTTAGGGTCAGGGAATGCTACTACTATTAACTTATGTGCAAATATTTTTGATTGTTCCCAGGCCCCAAAAATAGCTTCCCAAATTACACCAAATAGGAACAGTCTACTTTCACATAGTGGGGAGAATCTGTATTTGGCAACCCTGCCCTTCGATAAAAATCTGTTTAGATGGGAGCTGGGCAGGGGCTCAGTGCGTTAAGTGCAAGTGGTGCAAAGCACACGACCAGCATCAGTATCCTGGTTCAAGTCCCTGGCTCCCCACCTGCAGGGGGGGGTCCCTTCACAGGCGGTGAAGCAGGTCTGCGGGTGTCTGTCTTTCTCTCCCCCTCTCTGTCTTCCCCTCCTCTCTCCATTTCTCTCTGTCCTATCCAACAACAATGACAGTAACGACAACAACAATAATAACAACAACAATAAACAACAAGGGCAACAAAAAGGGAAAATTTTCTTTAAAAAGATTGATAAAAAAATCTGTTTAGAAAAATACTAAATTAGGATGAATATGGGATGATCTCACTCTCAGGCAGAAGTTGAAAAACAAGATCAGAAAAGAAAACACAAGTAGAACCTGAACTGGAATTGACGTATTGCACCAAAGTAAAAGACTCTGGAGTGGGTGGGTGGGGAGAATATAGATCCAAGAAGGATGACAGAGGACCTAGTGGGAGTTGTATTGTTATATGGAAAACTGGGAAATGTTATGCATGTACAAACTATTGTATTTACTGTTGAATGTAAAACATTAATTCCCCAATAAAGAAAAATTTTTTTTAAAGTACTAAATTAGTGGGGGAATCATTCTTATGGAAGAAGGGTAATTCTTTACCTTTGAGGAACTTCTTAGGGATCAAACCACCACAAATGCTTCCTGCAGAAGAAACTGTAAGAAACAGAATACATGGAAATATCACAAACACTAGTTTTTATTTAAAGAATCAATGGGGTCCTGGGCTGGGGAGACAGCATAATGGTTCTGCAAAAGGCTCTTGTGCCTGAGGCTCTGAAGTCCCAGGTTCAGTTTCCAGAGCCACCATAAGCCAAAGCTGAGCAGTGCTCTGGTCTTTCTCTCTGCATCTATCTACCTATCTCTATTTACCTCTCATTAAAATTAATTTAAAAATTATGTAAAAAAAAAACAATGGGATCCCTAATCACTTCTTACAGGACATATTAAAAGGTGGCCATTATCAATGAATAATAACTCCATAAAATGAAGGCACCCAAATGTTATGAACATATAACTGCTTGGAAGCAGAGTAACTTCTTGGAGGTAAGAACCCAATAGAAGGCCTTTTTACCTGTATACTCAGTACTACAGGCTAACTCTGACTATCACTATTCCTGATAGAAAATTACTTCAGAGAGGCTGCAAACTATAGGCAGGAGACAGTGTGTATCATGTGAATAGTCCATATTTCATTAGAATTCAGATCAAATGGTTGGCACACCTTTTAATCAATTTACTCCTTATTTGAAAATATAAGACTATCGGTTAAGAATTCTCTGTATCCATAGCTTTAAATCTGAACATTAAAGAGTAGTTCCAAGGAAGATGATGATGGAGGAAGTAGGGATCTAAAGGAGAAAATGATTTTAACTAAGTTTTGTTTTGTTTTTTCAAATTGAACATTTTGAATTTTTCAATTTTTTTCAAATGGAATATACCCACAGTTGAAATCTAGTGTTCCCATAGTAACAACAATAAGGTGCCATCATCCCCATATACAGATGATGTAGAGATTTATTTGTGTAACAATTATCTTCTTAAATATTTATTTATTTATTCCCTTTTGTTGCCCTTATTGTTTTATTGTTGTAGTTGTTACTGACATCGTCATTGTTGGATAGGACAGAGAAATGGAGAGAGGAAGGGAAGACAGAGAGGGGGAGAGAAAGACAGACACCTGCAGACCTGCTTCACCGCCTGTGAAGCGACCCCCCTACAGGTGGGGAGCCGGGGGCTCAAACTGGATCCTTATACCGGTCCTTGTGCTTTACGCCACCTGCGCTTAACCCGCTGTGCTACCGCCCAATTACCCGTGACAAATATTTTTAAAGCAACATTATTCCCTGAAATTGCCTCTTAATTTTTTAAAAAGACTTTATTTATTCATTCATGAGAAATGATAGTAGAGAGAAAAAACCAGACATCACTCTGGTACATGTGCTACAGGGATTGAACTCGGGATCTCATGCTTGAGAGTCCAGTGCCCTATCCAGTGTGCCACCTCCTGGAACACCCTCTTAATTTTTTTAAAAGATGCTACCTGATAGGGCACAGTTTTTAAAAAAATTTTTATTATCTTTATTTCTTTATTGGATAGAGACAGTCAGACATCAAGAGATAGGGAGAGAGAGAGAGAGAGACACCTGCAGCCCTGCATCACCAGTCATGAAGCTTCCTCCCCTACAGATGGGGGCTAGGGGCTTGAACCCAGGTCCTCGCGCACTGAAGTGTGTGCACTTAACCAGGTGTCCCACCACCTGGTCCCCTGATAGGGCACATTTTTAAGGAATCACAGTTCATGCTGGCACAGAAACAGTTTTAAAGAGAACCTTTGGTTTTAACCACCATTTCCCAAATTCAGGTGCTCATAGCTGATTAACAGCCTATAGTTCACGGTTTGGGGAACACTGCAATGAACACTGGGAAAGCCTTCTAATGAGCAATAGGAGCAATGAAAGAAAACTAACAGTCTGCATTATCCCCTACATCATTCCAGTAATAAAACTTGCTTTGTTGTTACGTGAATTTTGTCCACCTCAAAGATATTTTGAATAACTAACCACTAGCACTTGTGACTATGGCCTTATCTGGAAAGCAGGCCTTTGCAGACCTAATCCCAGTAAGATGAGGTCATACTGGGCTCGGTGGTCCCACATCCAGTCGGTATTCTCACAAGAATGCAAGTAAAGACAGACAGAGATAAGCACAGGGAAGAATATGTTTATTCTGATCACAGGAAGAGAAGCAGAAACTGGAGTTTCTACATAACATCTACAGGCCAAGAAATACCCAGAGCTTGCAACTACCAAGAGTAGGGGAGAGGGTATGAAACACGTTTGTCCCTTAAGAGTCTCCAGAGAGGGGTGGGTGGGTGAGTGGGGAGAATACAGGTCCATGAAAGATGATGAATGACATAGTGGGGGTTGTATTGTTAAATGGGAATCTGGGGAATGTTATGCATGTACAAACTATTGTATTTACCGTTGAATATAAAACATTAATTCCCCAATAAAGAAATAAATTATAAAAAAAAAAAAGAGTCTCCAGAGAACCAAGCACATCAAAGGCCTTGATTTTGGACTTCTGGCCCCCCATAACTGAGAGTAAATCACCTTGCAGTAAGTCACCCAGTTTGTGGCACTTTGTTACGCAACCCTCGGCTTTGAATGCTTTTCCCTAAGTACCAAAGGCTAAATATGAAGGAATTAAAGGAGGTAAAATTTCAGTGTAATTTTGCTGTGAAAGAGATGTTAAAACCAAGAGAGAAAATGTTTGACAACAATTTTAAAGTAAGCCAGTAAGGAATCTATGAAGACCAAGAAGATGGCATAATGATTATGTGAAACGCATTCTTTTTTTTTTTTTTTTTTGCCTCCAGGGTTATCACTGGGGCTGGGTGCCTGCACTATGAATCCACTGCTCCTGGAGGCTATTTTTCCCATTTTGTTGCCCTTGTTGTTGTACTTGTTGTAGTTGTTATTGTTGTCATAGCTGTTGTTGTTGCTGGATGGGACAGAGAGAAATGGAGAGAGGAAGGAAAAGCAGAGAGGAGGAGAGAAAGATAGACACCTGCAGACCTGCTTCACCGCTTGCAATGTGACCCTCCTGCAGGTGGGGAGTCGGGGACTTGAACCGGGATCGTTACGCCGGTCCTTGTGCTTTGCGCCACGTGTGCTTAACCCGCTGTGCTACCGCCTGACTCCCAGCGAAATCCATTCTTACCTGTGGCTCCAAGGTCCAAGGTTCAAACCCCTGTACCACCATTAGTCAAAGCTGAGCAATGCTCTCATAAAAGAGTAATAATAATAATAATAATAAGGGGGCTGGGCAGTGGTACACTTGATTATGTGCACGTTACCAAGCTCAAGAACCTAGGTTTGAGCCCTTACTCCCCAATTGCAGGGAGGAACCGTCATGAGCAGTAAAGCAAGTACCGAAGATGTCTGTCTCTCTGTCTCTCTCCCTCTCTGTCTCTCCATCTCTCTTCCTCTCTCGATTTCTCTTTGCCCTGTCAAATAGTGGGGAAAATGGCCAATAGAAGCTGTGGACTCCTTGTGCAGGCAGTGAGCCCCAGCAATAACCCTGGTGACAAAATAATAATAATAATGAAGAGGAGAAAATAGACAAAATTTTCTCCCATTATTGGGTGGTTAATCATTACAGTACAGTTGTTGACACATCAGTACAAAAACAATTTTTTAAAAAATCTGTGATTAGAATCATTCTACTCCCCGTTTCTGTATAATGCATTCATAAATCTATCACTAGATACATATCACATAATCATTTAAGTTATTGTAGAAACTTAGAGTAACAGTGATAGAAGATTACAATTAGATGATGAATTGTAATAAACAGTAACAATAATGATGACGAAACAAATACAGAAAGACCAGCTTTTTTCTCTTCACTTACTAGTCGTTACACAATGTAGACTGTTGGCCTGGCGCTCAGCATTTACTGCTTCTATGGAAATCATGATCTCTCCTTCTTGCAAGGCTCCCTTTGAAACATCTGCCGCTCCACACTTCCAGTGAATGATCAAGTATTTCAAGATCTGAAAGGAAAAATTTTTTTAAAAATGCAACATTCAAAACAACAACAACAAGGAGATCACAACATAATACAATTGTATAACATAGTTAAATCAACAATTTCTTTTCCTTTTTTTTTTCTTGCCATCCGTCATTTGCTGGAACTCTGTGCCTGCATGATCCCAACACTCTCACCAGACTTGTAATTTTATTTTTCATTTGACAGGCTAGAGAGAAGTCGAGCTCGAAGGGGAAGATAGCAAGGGAGTGAGAAAGGGAGACACCTACAGCCCTGCTCCACTGCTTCTGAAACTTCCTCCAGCAGGTGGGGACTGGGAGCTTGAACCTGGGTCCTTGCGCATTGTAACATGTAACCATCTGGCCCCGGACTTTTTATTACTTTAATACAGGGTGAGAGAGACACAGAGAGGTGAGGCACCACAGCCCTGCTCCACTGTGTGGTGGCTGGGGATCCGAACCTTAGTGCTCTACTGGGTGAGCTACCTACCGGCCCCAACAATTCGAATGACAAAAAAGTTAGTATTCTGGGGGTCGGGCGGTAGCACAGTGGGCTAAGTGCACGTGGAGCAAAGTGCGAGGACCGGGGAAGGATCCCGGTTGGAGCCCCCGGCTCCCCACCTGTAGGGGAGTCGCTTCACAGGTGGTGAAGCAGCTCTGCAGGTGTCTGTCTTTCTCTTCCCCTCTGTCTTCTCCTCCTCTCTCCATTTCTCTCTGTCCTATCCAACAACGAACGACATCAACAACAACAATAACCACAACAAGGCTACAACAACAAAGGCAACAAAAGGGGGGAAATGGCCTCCAGGAGCAGTGGATTCATGGTGCAGGCACTGAGCCCAGCAATAACCCTGGAGGCAAAAAAAAAACAAAAAAAAAAAAACCTAGTATTCTTGCTTGTAAAATGTCAGGTTTATATTAGTTCAGAATAGAGCACTGAATCTAAACAGACTAAGTAGCTAAAGGAATGACATAAAATAAAATAAAATAAAATAAAATAGGAGACAGTGAAATGCAACACAGTACCCAACAAACAAGGAAATGGAGACAACACATTGCTTTTTTCAAAGGGTAAGTTCACCTGGAAATAAATAATTTGGAAAATGTATGTGTTTTTTTGTTCCTATTTCCTTTTGTCTCTCCCTGAATAAGAGCCAGCATGAAGGTTTTAGAATGGCATTGAGTTATGACTCAGATTTACCTTCCATTAAATCAACATTTTCTAAGGGTTAAAACAACGAAGAGCACTGTTCCTGGAGGCAGAGAGATGACTGGGTTTGATGCTGTCGTGGGACAAATTCTAGCATGAGATCTTCGGCAAGTTACTCAACTTCTCTGTCTCTCAGCTTCCAGATTTACAGACATGGGGACAAAACTTGGGCCTGGGAGGTGGCCCAGTACTGGACTCTCAAAACGTGGATTGAGAATTCAATTGCCAGCATCACATGTGCCAGAGTGACGCTCTGGTTCCCTCTGACCCACCCAGCCCCTGCCTACCATGCAAGGCTGCTGCTGGATTGGCACCAAATAGCATTATGGAGCACTCACCACAGAGCCAGGCAAGCCGTAAATGCCCACAGCATGGCGGCTGTTACTTTTTTTAAAAAATTTTTTATTAATATTTATTTCCTTTTGTTGTCCTTGTATTTTTTTTTATTGTTCTAGTTATTATTGTGGTTGTTACTGATGTCGTTGTTGGACAGGACAGAGAGAAATGGAGAGAGGAGGGGAAGACAGAGAGGGGGAGAGAAAGACAGACACACCTGCAGACCTGCTTCACCGCCTGGGAAGTGACTCCCCTGCAGGTGGGGAGCTCGAACAGGGATCCTTACACTGGTCCTTGCGCTTTGCGCTTAACACCACGCTACTGCCCGACTCCCGGCGGCTGTTACTTCTAACAGGCTCATCTGCAGTAAGAATTGTGCACAGTTGGTTTTTTGTTTGTTTGTTTGTTTGTCTTTAAGTTAAACTGGTCTCCAAGATGTCTGGCTAAAACATTCCACCTTAGGGGCTGGGGGGCTATCTCAGCATGAAAGCGCAGGGTTTGCATGCCTGCCGCCCCAGGTTTGATCCCCAGCACGGTCATGCCGGAACTAAGCAGCTCAGTGGTGCACTGGCCTACTTTAAGGGTTCACGAAGCATTCCATCTGGATGAGGCCACTTCAGAGTGAAACTGTTTTTGGCTCCATTCTTCAGCAAAGCAGACTGGGACCAGCCAGCCACCGCAGGGAAACAGGACAGGGCGGAGGGAACACACGGACCTGGGAGCCCTGCCTCCTGTCCTGGGTGCTGTCACCCGACACAGCTAAGCCCCAGCTCGCTTTGATGATAAGCCGGGAGGCAGGGAGGCTGAGAGGTCGCTCAGGAGGCGCCAGGGAGGGTATCCCTGTGGCAGCGGCCCCGGGTTCCAGCCTCCCACCCAGGATCGGGAGCTATGGCCCTGGGGGCAGCTGGGGAGGGTGGGACCTGGGTGAAAGGGTGGACAGACATGGACCAGTGCGGCTGTCGGAGCAGAGAACCACCCTGGGCCGCATGATCATCTGTTACACCCAGAGGTTTGAGTCCTGATCTCACGCAAAGACCAGACTCACATGCAATAGCAAGAGCCTTTATGAGCAAGCTTAAGCTTGGGCCGCCGACACAGTTCTACGCAAGAGGGGAGTCTGCGACCACGAACATTTCTCATCCCACCTTTTTATAGTTATCACAGGGTGGGTACAGGTGGAAATATTTACGCGGAACAAGGAACAAGGAACAGTTGGTTTCGGGCTAGCGGCTGTTCTCAATTTTCGGGGCTTTTCTCTAACCTCCACACATCGTCATCGTCATCAACTTGAGGTCTGAATTCAACTGGGCACCCTGTGTTTGTGCCACATTTATATTAATTAATTAATTAATTAATTAATTTATTTTACCAGAGCTCTGGCTTATGGTGGTGTGGAGGATTGAGCCTGTGACTTGAGAGCCTCCGGCATAAGAGAGTCTTTGCAGAACCATTGTGCCATCTCCCTGCCCACATTGTTAGTATCATCATCATCATCATCTTGAAAATCAAATTCAACTGTGCACCCCATGTTTGTGCCACATTTGTTTTTTTTAAGTTTTCTTTTTTAATATTTATTTATTTAGTCCCTTTTGTTGCCCTTGTTTTTATTGTTATTGTTGTCATTGTTGGATAGGACAGAGAGAAATGGAGAGAGGAGGGGAAGACAGAGAGGGGGAGAGAAAGACAGACACCTGCAGACCTGCTTCACCGCCTGTGAAGCGACTCCCCTGCAGGTGGGGAGCCAGGGGCTCAAACCTGGATCCTTATGCCGGTCCTTGTGCTTTGCGCCACCTGCACTTAACCCGCTGCGCTACCCCCCCGACTCCCGCCACATTTATTTTTATTTATTTATTTATTTATTTTTTTTTAAAGATTTTATTTATTTATGAGAAAGACAGGAGGAGAGGGAAAGAACCAGACATCGCTCTGGCACATGTGCTGCCGGGGATCGAACTTGGGACCTCATGCTTGAGAGTCCAAAGCTTTATCACTGCGCCATCTCCCGGACCACATATTTATTTATGTTTTAACCAGAGCTCTGCTCAGCTCTGGCTGATGGTGGTGCGGGGGACTGAACCTTTGACTTTGGAGCCCCAGGCATGAGAGTCTCTTTAGAGAACCACTGTGCTATCTCCTCGCCCACATTATCATCATCATATTGCAATTCGAATTCAGCTGCGCACCCCGTGTATGTGGTATTATTATTATTACTATTACTATTATGATCATCTTGAAACCCGAACTCAGTTGAGCACCCCATGTTTGTGGTGTTATTATTACGGTCATCATCTTGA
The DNA here is from genome assembly GCF_950295315.1 of Erinaceus europaeus. Taxonomy (NCBI): domain Eukaryota; kingdom Metazoa; phylum Chordata; class Mammalia; order Eulipotyphla; family Erinaceidae; genus Erinaceus; species Erinaceus europaeus. The sequence goes on along the minus strand of NW_026647620.1, from coordinate 61,944 downwards.
AATCCAAACTCAACTGCGCATACCATGTTTGTAGTATTATTATTATTATCCTTATTACTCTTACTATTGTGGTCATCATCTTGAAATCCGAACTCTAACTGCGCACCCCGTGTTTGTGGTATTATTACTATTACGATCATCATCTTGAAACCTGAATTCATCTCGCACCCCGTGTTTGTGGTACTATTACTATTATTATTACAGTCATCATCTTGAAACTCGAATTCATCTGGTGTTCGAGCCAATTACTGTCACCACTACTGTTATCGTCATCTTGCCACTCGCCGGCGCCCCAGGGAGGGTCAGGCGGGGTCAACCGGACGGGGTCAACCGGGCAGGGTCAACAGGGCGGGGCCAACCGGACGGGGTCAACCGGGCAGGGTCAAGAGGGCGGGGCCAACCGGACGGGGTCAGGCGGCTCAACCGGGCAGGGTCAACAGGGCGGGGCCAACCGGACGGGGTCAGGCGGGGTCAACTGGGCGGGGCCAACCGGACGGGGTCAGGCGGGGTCAACCGGGCGGGGTCAACCGGGCAGGGTCAACAGGGCGGGGCCAACCAGACGGCGTCAGGCGGGGTCAACAGGGCGGGGTCAACCGGGCAGGGTCAACAGGGCGGGGCCAACCGGACGGCGTCAGGCGGGGCCAACCGGGCGGGGTCAGGCGGGGTCAACCAGCCCCTCCCCGCGGCCTCGAGCTCCGGGGGACGCGCCCCGCCTCCTTCCACCTCAGCCCCGCCCGGCGGCCTCCGAGGGCTGCTCCCAGGGCCCGCCTCCCCACGGGCTCTCCTTCCCGTGTCACCTCGCACACGGCCTCGGCCGTCCGCCTCATGCTTCGTGGGGAGCGGCGGCGACGGCAGCCGTCAGCGCCCGGACGCTCGACGCCGCGCTTCCCGCCTTCGAGCGCCGCCCCGCCCCGCCAGCACGCCCCGCCCACCCGAGGGCCCGCCCACCGACGATGCTCCGCCCACCCACCGCGCCCCGCTCTCGCCGAAGCCCCGCCCACCAGGCGGTCCCGCCCGCACGTCTGCCGCGCCTGCGCACTGGCTACCGGCCGCCCCCAGCCGCTCTCGGGAGCCGCCCCATCCCCGCGGGCCCCGTGGGCGGCGGCCCAGGCTGGAGGCGGGCGGGAAGGAGGCCAGGCCACGGCTCCGCCTTCCTCCCCCGCCAGAGACGTTCGTTCCCACGGCCCCGCCGAGGGGCGGCCCCGCATCCTAGCAGCCTCGGCGCTGGCCAGAGCCGCCCCAGACCAACCTCCCTGGTTACGCAGACAGACTCGCATGTCTGAGGCTCCAAAGTCCCAGGTTCAATCCCCCAGCACCACCAGAAGCCTCAGCTGAGCGGTGCTCTGGGGAAAAATTTCAATAAAAAAAAACAAACAAACACGGTGGACACTTGTGCTTGAAGTTCAGGTACAATAATGACGTATCCCAAGGATATGTTTGTTCTAAAATATTATTTGGAGGGGCCGGTGGTGGCGCATCTGGTTGAGAGTACATGTTACAGTGATGAAGGACCCAGGTTCGAGCCCCCGGGGCCCCACCAGCAGGGGGAAAGCTTTGCAAGGGGTGAAGCAGGGCTGCAGGTATCTCTGTCTCTATCTTCCCCTTCCCTCCCGATTTCTGGCTGTCTCTATCCAGTTAATAAATAAAGATAATTTAAGAAAACTTTTTAAAAAAAACAGAATGTTCCAACCACCCCCATTTAAAATATATGTATAATTTGGCCGGGGATCAAAAGAGCTCCCCCATAGAGAACACACCTTGTCGTGTGTGGGGCCTTTGCCTGGAGCCTCAGCACCACGTGGGTGTTTCATAGATGCCAGAGGCAGGGCCCCCCCTCCAAGAAACCAATAGGGCCAAGAGACAGCGCACCTAGGAGAGTGCATACCTCACCACCATGCACAAGAACCTGGGTTCAAGCCCAGCCCAGGTAGCACATGGGAGCTTTATGGGCGGTGGGCTGGTAGCTTGGAATGAAAACGTCTTCTGGGAGCAGTGGAATCACACTTGTATAAAGGCCCAGACAGCAAAGTAAAAACCTGGGGTTCCTCCCTGCCTCCCTCACCTCCACCCCCATCCCCATCCCCACAGCATTTTCAAAAACAAAAGTATTATTCCTTCATCTAAACATTCAGGGGCGGGAGTGGGGGTAGATAGCATAATGATAATGTAAACAGATTCTCATGCCTGAGGCTCCAAAGGCCTAGGTTCAACCCCCCCTCCCCACCACCACCATAAGCCAGAGCTGAGTAATGCTCTGGTAAAAAAAAAAAAAAAAAAGGCAAAACATCCGGGGGTGGGGAGTGGGGGTGGTAGTACAGGCAGTAAAACAAACAGGTCCCCCAAACTGGACATTTTGTATTTTCTTTCTTTCTTTTCTTTTTTTTCTTAAAGATTTTATTAATGAGAAAGATAGGAGGAGAGAGGCAAAGAATCAGATATCACTCTGGTACATGTGCTGTGGAGGACTGAACTGAGGACCTCATGCTTGAGAGTCCAGAGCCCTATCCACTGCACCATCTCCCAGACCGTGCAACCATTCTGTTTCTGTTTCTGTTTTTGTTTTTGCCTCCAGAGTTATCGCTGGGTCTCAGTGCCTGCACTATGAATCCACTGCTCCTTCCTGGAGGGCATTTTTCTCATTTGTTGCCCTTGTTGTTGTCATTGTTGTTACTGCTATTGTTGCTGTTGGATAGGACAGAGAGAAATGGAGAGAGGAGGGGAAGACAGAGAGGGGGAGAGAAAGACAGACACCTGCAGACCTGCTTCACCGCCTGTGAAGTGACTCCCCTGCAGGTGGGGAGCCGGGGGCTCGAACCGGGATCCTTAACCCGATGTGCTACCACCCAGCCCCCATTCTGTATTTTCTACGATAACCTGACCCAAACAAGCCTGACGCCAGCGTGCCCAAGTAGTGCCTGGAAGGGAAGCCGGCTCTCCGCACTTTGGACGCTGCACTAGACAAGCCCAGGGCAGCAGCTGGCTCTCCAGGGCTCCAGCTGAGGGGAGCAGCTCTGGGGTTTTCCAAGAGCTCTCCCAGCTGGAAGGAAGGCGCTGGGCTGTGCTGCTGCAGATCGGGGCTCGGGGAGCCTTGGTTGAGCGTGGGGAGCAGCATTCAAGCCCAGTCCCACGATCCGGTAGAGCTCGTTCTTCATCAGACAAAAAGAAGCCGGTAAAAGACATTCCTGCCTGGCCAAGAGTTGCCCAAGGAGAAAGGTGGGACAGGGTGTTGGCTGCTTTCCTTCAGGGAAAATTCTTCCAACTCAGCTCCAAGAAGCCAGGATTGGACAGAACGGGCCGGGTGCTGGCACACAGGCTTAGTGCTGCTCCGGAGTGTCTCCTGCAACCTGAATCATAGCTTCCAAGGCCCCTGCTCGAGCACCAGGGTCTCTTCCCTCCCGTCTCGGTGGCTCTCTGCTACACCTACTGGGAAAAGGTAGCTTTTCTTTCTGGAAAGTTCTTCTTGATAGTATCTCAGAATTGAAGAGCTGGCATTTAGTGAATCATAGGAGCCTTCCTTGTTCACTCACTCTGCTGTGTCAGGTGTCCCTTCTACAAAAAAGCAGGACCCAAGTTGGAAAATAGTTGGCCAGGGGCAGAGGGGATAGCATAATGGTTATGCAAACAGACTCTCATGCCTGAGGTTCCAAAGTCCCAGGTTCAGACTCCAGCACCACCATAACTCAGAGCTGAGCAGTGTGAGGGAAGTAGAGAGGAGGGGAGGAGAGGGGAGGGGAGGGAAAGGAAGGGAAGAAGAAGAAAAAGAAAATAAAAAGAAACAAAAATAGTTTGCCATTGCCGTGGGTTAAGCGCAGGTGGCGCAAAGCGCAAGAACCGGTGTAAGGATCCCGGTTCAAGCCTCCGGCTCCCCATCTGCAGGGAAGTCACTTCATAAGCAGTGAAGTGGGTCTGCAGGTGTCTGTCTGTCTCTCTTCCTCTCTGTTTTTTCCTTCTTCTCTCCACTTCTCTCTGTCCTATCCAACAACAACAACTACAACAGTAAAACAACAAGGGCAACAAATGGAATAAATAAAACAACAAAACCAAAAACTAGTCCCCCACACCACATAGAAACCCCACGGTCTGTACAAGAGCTGATTCTGTGGAAGGCGGAGCAGGGCCGTGATGTCGCTCTTCTATTTCTTGACCCCATTTCTCTAAAAGAAGGAGAGGGGAGGGGCCGGGCGGGAGCTCACTGGGTAGAACGCACACACCGTCATCTGCAAGGACCTGAGTATACATCCCCAGTGGCCGCGTCATTGTCCCCAAGGACCTAGGTTTCAGGCCCTAGTCGCCGCTGACAGGACGAAGCCCTGAGAGTGGTGAAGCAGTGCAGCGAGTGTCTTGTCTTCTCTCTGAATCTCTTTCCCTCTCTCTCCCTCTCTATGTCTCTGTCCCTCAAGCCTCTATAAAAATAAAAAAAAATTTTAAAAAGGTAGAGTGGTCCGGGAGGTGACACAGTGGATGCTAATGCATTGGATTATCAACCATGAGGTCCCGAGTTCCATCCCCGGCAGCACTTGTACCAGAGTGATGTCTGGTTCTTTCTCTTTCTCTCCTCCTATCTTTTTCATGAATAAATAAATAAATTCTAAAAAAAAAAAAAAAAAAACTGATTAGTGCTCTGGTTAAAAAAAAAAATTCATTAAAAAAAAGATAGAAAAGAAAAAAAAAAACAGCTTCTGGAAGTGGTGGAGCCCCAGTGGCCAGGAAAAAAAACGAACAGCCATGGAGAAATAGGACAAGGGAAGTCACTGAGTGATACTGTGTGCACACAGGTTCTGGGTTCATTCCCTGGCGCTACGTTAAGAAACAAACATAAGGGAGTCAGACGGTAGCACAGCGGGTTAAGCGCACGTGGTGCGAAGCGCAAGGACCGGCATTAGGATCCCGGTTCGAGCCCCCGGCTCCCCACCTGCAGGGGAGTCGCTTCCCAGGCGGTGAAGCAGGTCTGCAGGTGTCTGTCTTTCTCTCCCCCTCTCTGTCTTCCCCTCCTCTCTCCATGTCTCTCTGTCCTATCCAACAACGAACAACGTCAACAATGGCAATAATAATAACCACAACGAGGCTACAACAACAAGGGCAACAAAAGGGGAAAAAAATGGCCTCCAGGAGCGGTGGATTCATGGTGCAGGCACCAAGCCCAGCAATAACCCTGGAGGAAAAAATAAATAAATAAATAAATAAATAAATAAATATGAAAGCAGAAGTACACTAGAGTTTACAGTGAGTACCCCCCTAACACTTCCTCTCCACTTTTCCAAGCTTTGGGTCCATGATTGCTCAACAATTTGTTTGGCTTTGTATGTTAACTCTCTTTTCAGTCACCAGGTTCCAGGTGTCATCAGGATGCCAGCCAGGCTTCCCTGGATTGAAGACCCCACCAATATGTCCTGGAGCTCAGCTTCCCCAGAGACCCACCCTACTAGGGAAAGAGAGAGGCAGACTGGGAGTATGGACCGACCAGTCAACGCCCATGTTCAGCGGGGAAGCAATTACGGAAGCCAGACCTTCCACCTTCTGCAACCCACAATGACCCTGGGTCCATGCTCCCAGAGGGATAGAGAATGGGAAAGCTATCAGGGGAGGGGGTGGGTTGTGGAGATTGGGCGGTGGGAATTGTGTGGAGTTGTACCCCTCCTACCCTATGGTTTTGTTAATTAATCCTCTCTTAAATAAAAAAAAAATTAAAAAATAAATAAATAAATAAAAAGAATAATAATGATGATAAGGCAGAGACTGAGAAATCCAATCTGTCGAAAACGAAGGCAATAGAGTACAAGAGAAAGGACCTGCCAGCTTCCACAGAGGACAGAAGACGCCTGCAGGCGAGTCAGGATGGAGTGAAGGCTGTCCACACACACTGGTGTTTCACACTGTCCTCTCATTTCACTTCTCTGAGCTGGGTGATGGTGTTAAGATGTGAAGGGGCTGGGTCGAGTCACAGTGACTGTGCAGGGTGGAGGGTAAATAGCATGATGGTTATGCAAACAGCCTTTCATGCCTGAGGTTCCCAGGTTCAATCTCCAGTCCCACATGTATTCAAGTGACTCTTTGGTTTCTTCCTCTCATGTGAATTTCTCTCTCTCTCTCTCTCTCTGAAAAAGTTATCCCAGAATGGTGGTGAAGTCTTGGCAATAACAACAACAACAACAAAATTAGATACTCTAAAAAAAAAAAACAATAAGGGATGAAAAATTGGGGCTGAGGAGGCTGCCTGGTGGTGGTGTCACACAGGTGCAAGGACCTGGGTTCACTCCCAGATACCACACTTGGGTGGGATGGGGGCGGGGTGGGGCCAAGCTGATTCAAGGTGCCTTACAGGCTGCAAAATACAGCTTCATCAGAGTACTGCTTTTTTTATTCAATTATTTTAATAACTAGCATGCGTATCTTCTAATGCGCAAATAAACATCTTAAAATGTAAAAATAAATCAAGGCAAAAAAGGAGGCTGGGTAAAAGGTTGTGTGTCACTCCACCAGTGACTGGCAGGGTCAGAATCAGAAACCTCTCAGCCCCTCCTTAACCTGCCCCACAGCTCCCCAGGGCACCCATGGGTGGGGCCTGCTTGTGTGCCTGTCTGTGCGAAAGGAAGCCTCCCCATCCCAGCAGACGCTGAGGAGCCAGTGAACTCAGATGCCCTCACTTTCCTCAAACTCGATGGGCCCGGTCCCCCAGCCCTGTTCTTACCTGCCAGTGGGTGCTCCAGACCGTTTGAGACCCAGGACCCTGTGGACTACTGGGGTCCATGCACTCCATCCTCAGAGCGATGGAATGAGGGAGCCAGAAGGGACTGTAGATATTACCCCGTGACCCAGGCTGGATCCAGGCATCCCAGGTACAAAGCACAAAGTGACCCGTCCAAGGTGACCCTTATCAAGCAGGTCAACCCAGTGACTCCTGGAGGCTGCTCTGGCCACCTACAGCCTTGGCGTGCAGGGTCTTCCAGGGTCTGTTCTCCCCAGTCCTTAGACGTGATGTCACGCTCATCTTCGTTCAGGAAATTGACTTGACTTCATGTGTCATGTCTGTGTGGAGGTTAGAGAAAAGCCCCGAATATTGAGGACAGCCGTTAACCCGAAACCAACTGTTCCTTGTTCCTTGTTCCGCGTAAATATTTCCACCTGTGCCCACCCTGTGATAACTATAAAAAGGTGGGATGAGAAATGATCGGGGTCGCAGACTCTCCCCTTGCGTAGAAGGGTGTCGGCGGCCCAAGCTTAAGCTTGCTCATAAAGGCTCTTGCATGTGATTCTGGTCTTCTTTGCGTGAGATCGGGACTCGAACCTCTGGGCGTAACAGTCTGCTTTGTTTTTGGTTTGTTTTACACAGTAGTGAGCTCAAACCCAGGGCCTCACACATACGCAGTGCTGCTAAGGAACCTCCCAGGCACAACTTTTCCATTCTTTTTTTTTTTTTTTTAGAGAGAGGACAAGAAATAGAGGAGAGAGAGAGGCAGAGAGAAAGGGAGAGAGAGAGAGAGAGAGAAGATACACCAGAGCACTGATCCACCCTCCACGGAGCTCCCTTGGTGCAGTCTGTAGTGTGCCCATGTAGCGGTGTCGGGGATAAAACCAAGGGTCCCACCGGAGCTGAGCTGTGCACTCTACCCACTGAGCTTTCTCCTGGCCATCTCACGGCCCGTTTATCCTAAAAAGAAATTCCCTCTCTGTCTAGAAGAGATCCCACCAAAGAACCCCAAGTTTATGCTGATACAAAGCCAAGGGCTGGAAATAATACAACATCCTAAAGAGGGAGTCCAGCAGTAGCGCAGCGGGTTAAGCGCAGGTGGCGCAAAGCGCAAGGACCGGCGTAAGGATCCCGGCTCCCCCACCTGCAGGGGGGTCGCTTCACAGGCGGTGAAACAGGTCTGCAGGTGTCTGTCTTTCTCTCCCCCCTCTGTCTTCCCCTCCTCTCTTCATTTCTTTGTCCTATCCAACAATGACAACATCAATAACAACAACAATAATAACTACAGCAATAAAAAACAAGGGCAACAAAAAAGGAATTTTTTTTTAAAAGAACACCCTAAAGAATGCATTTGTGGGGGCCGGCTGGCGGTGCACCCAGTTAAGTGCACATAGCACGAAGTGCAAGGATTCACACAGGGATCCAGGTTTGAGTCCCTGGCTCCCCACTTGTGAAGTGTCGCACCACTACAGTGCGACACTTCACAAGTGGGGAAGCAGGTCTAGAGGTGTCGTTCTCCTCTATCTCCCTGTCCCCACTCAATTTCTCTCTGTCCTGTCCAATAAAATAAGGGGAAAATGGCCGCCAGGAGCAGTGAATTTGTAATGTTAGCACCAAGCCCCAGCGGTAACCCTGGAGGCAAAAAAAAAAAATGCATTTGAGTATTCAAAGACCCCTGACCCCCAAGAGACTGATCCCAAGAAACTGGGTGCAGGGGATAAAAACAATCCTTCCTGGTCTGACCGATGCAAAGCTCACCCTGGTGAGGAGATTCTGTTCCCCTGGGAAGGGAATAAAAGAGATGATTCCCCATCCAGACTAGAGAAAAGGGTTAACTGCTGCTCTGGGGTCCCGGCTGAGTCTGCCCCCCAGCAGCTCCCATAACCGGGTTTCCCGAAGTGGAGCAGGTCTCGAGTGCCTCTCCACTAATCACATCCCTGGAAACGGGGCCATGGCGCTCAGATTAGCTTATCCCCTCACCTTCCGGAGGCCTTCTCCACCTGGAGCACAGAATCTGGAGCAGCTTCATGATTCCCCTCCCTCTGCTTTCCCGCCAGGGATCACACACACGGGGAGAGCCTCTCCGCCCAGGAAGGTCGGGTTACGGGGCACCAGAGGCCAGTATGGTGCTGACTTTTGTGCCAATTCTAACCCAGGGCATTTGCTCTTCCTTGAGGACAAAGGCTCGATTTACCACTCGCTCCCGGGACAACAGCAACGAATGTGTGACTGGAGCCTTTTCTGTTCCCCCTCCTCTTTCTCCTCTTTCTCAGCGTGTTTTCACTCCTTTCCAGAACATCTGGCTTCCTGCTCTCTCCGGCTCATAGTCTCTGACGTCTTCTCTACCAGTTGAGGTTCCAGGGCCAGCCCAGGAGATTTTAGCCTTTCCTTCTCACTGTTTGATTTCTCCCCTTCCTAGATCGCTCATAAGACCTCTGGCACTAAGAGGTTTGGTGCTGTGTGAAGGCTTCCTACTTTCTCTTTAGGCCGGGCTAGGTTTGTCTGACCAGCCGAATGTATCCATCGTGGCATAGATACGGCGGGAATTGGAGGTGGCCATGTCATCTGCCCACGTGTTATCAGTTGAAATAGACTGATCTGAATGCCAGATGATCAGCTTTATTTGAAAAAAACAAGTAGGCTAGCTAGGATAAATATTCTTTTTTCTGCAAGTCTTTTTATTTAATATTTGAAAGATTTACTAATATGAAAGAAAGGGGAGAGGGAGGGAAAGAGAGAGAGAAGGGGCCAGCTGGTGGTGCACTTGGTTGAGTGCACATAGCATGAAGCACAAGGACCCACACAAGGATCCTGGTTCAAGCCCCCGGCTCCCCACATGCAGGGGGGTTGCTTCACAAGTGGTGAAGCAGGTCTGCTGGTGTCTATTTTTCTCTCTCCCTCTCTATCTTCCCCTCCCCTATCAATTTCTTTCTGTCCTATCCAATAAAATGGAAGAGAGAGAGAGGGAGAAAGAGAGAAGAGGACACCAGAGCATCACTCTGGCACATGTGATGCTGGGGATCAAACTTGAGACTTCATGTGCTTGGGTCCAAGGCTCTAGACACTGCACCACTTTCCAGGCTGTTTCCCTTTAAAGAAGATTCTACCACCTTATGGTCAGTCATGGTTCCATCTTTTAAATGGCCAAAGTACTTTCCCAGGATGCTGCATTACAGGGTTTCTAGAAGTAAATAAGGAGACTGAGTTCAACTGCTTTGTCACTAGTTTCTGAAGTTGACGGGATTCTCAGTTGCTCGAGCCTTAAGGCCAATTCTGTCTCTAGCTTCCCCAATCTTCATCCTCACCAGTCAAAAAAGAATTTATGTAGGAGACCAGGCAGTGGTGCACCCGGTTAAACACACATATTACCTAGTGTAAGGACCTAGGTTCAAACCCCCTCCCCTGAAGGGGGGGAAGTTTCACAAGTTTTGAAGCAGGTCTGCAGATATTTCTTGTTTCTCTCTCTCTCTCTCCCCCTCCTCTCTCAGTTTCTCTGTCTTATCCAATAAAGGGGGGGGGGAGACTGGAAAAAAATGGCTGCCAGGAACAGTGGATTCACTGTACAGGCAATGAGACCCGGAAGTAACCCTGGTGGAAATAAATAAATAAATATGTGGATGGAAAACCAGTCTAGCTGATAGAGCACAAGATTTGCATGCCTGAGGTTCCTGGTTTGATCCCTGGTACTGCATGTACCAGGCCAACATTCTGACTTGCTTCTTTCTCTCTTTTGCATATAAAATGTTCTCACTTGTGAAATAAATAAAGAAAACATTTTTTATTTATTTCTTTTTGTTGCCCTTGTTTTATTGTTGTAGATATTGTTGTTGTTATTGATGTCATCGTTGTTGGATAGGACAGAGAGAAATGGAGAGAGGAGGGGAGGATAGAGAAGGAGAGAGAAAGACAGACACCTGCAGACCTGCTTCACTGCCTGTGAAGCGACTCCCCTGCAGGTGGGGAGCCGGGGGATCGAACCGGGATCCTTACACCGGTCCTTGCGCTTTGTGCCACCTGTGCTTGACTCGCTGCGCTACCGCCTGACTCCCAACATTTTAAAAATTTATTAATTACAGAGAAGGTATGGGCAGCACTAAAGGTAGCTGGGGGGGGGGGCAGGCAGGGGCACACCTGGTTAAGCACATACATTACAGTGTACAAGGACCCAGGTTCAAGCCCCTGGTTCCCACCGGCAGAGGGAAAGCTTCACAAGTGGTGAAACTAGGCTGCAGGTGTCTCTATGTCTCTCTCTCTCCTCCCTTTTCAATTTCTGTCTCTATCCAATAATAAATAAAAAAATATTTTTAAAACGGTAACTCAGGGAGTTGGGCGGTAGCGCAGCGGGTTAAGTGCAGGTGGCGCAAAGCACAAGGACCTACATAAGCATCCTGGTTCAAGCCCCTAGCTCCCCACCTGCAGGGGAGTCGCTTCACAGGCGGTGAAGCAGGTCTGCAGGTGTCTGTCTTTCTCTCCCCCTCTCTGTCTTCCCCTCCTCTCTCCATTTCTCTCTGTCCTATGCAACAACGACGACATCAATAACAACAACAATAATAACTACAACAACAAAACAAGGGCAACAAAAGGGAATAAATAAATAAATTAACATTTTTTAAAATCTTAAAAAAAAAAAACAAAAAAAGGTAACCCAGGGGGTAGAGTGCATGTCTCAAATGCATAAGGCCCTGGGTCCAGTCCCTGGAACCACCTAGGACAGAGCCGTGCTCTGGCTGCTCTCTCGCTCACAAAAATAAATAATAAAGGGGGTCGGGCTGTAGCGCTGAGGGTTAAGCGCACATGGCACAAAGTGCAAGGACCGGCATAATCCCAGTTCAAGCCCCCTGCTCCCCACCTGCAGGGGAGTCACTTCACAGGAGGTGTAGCAGATCTGCAGGGGTCTGTCTTTCTCTCCCCCTTCTGTCTTCCCCTCTTCCCTCCATTTTTCTCTGTCCTCTCTAACAACAAACAACATCAACAATAACAATAATAACCACAACAAGGCTACAACAACAAGAGCAATAAAAGGGGGGAAATGGCCTCCAGGAGCAGTGGATTCATGGTGCAGGCACTGAGCCCCAGCAATAACCCTGGAGGCAATAAATAAATAATAGATACTTGTACAAAATAACTAGATAAGAAGAGACAGTGGGATTAAATGTCTAAAAGGGTCAGGATGTCTGAATCTTTTTCCCACTTCCCCACCCACTTTAGGTGCTATGCTCTAGTTTTCCACCACTAAAAATAAGAAAATTCTCCCAGGGATATAGTTAAAATAACATCTGTGAAACAATTTGAGAGTGTCAGAGTCTTTAAATTAGCAGAAATCTTAGAAGTAATTTAATCCAGTCTTTCCCAAGCAATTCATTTCTGGTCGGAGGCAACATGGTCCTGACTCACCTCCCTGTCTCATGCAATAGTCACACCAACAGCTTTCACCGAAACATCCCGTGCTGGGGAAGTTACTACTTCATGGGGTATGCCACTTCCGTTTTGGACAGCTGTGTTACCAGGCAGAGAGATCTTCAGTATGTGGACCTAGGATCTCTCCCACAGCACCGTCCACCGGTTGGTTCCAGCTCTGCCACAGAGTCCCTCTCTAATCCCTTCATAATGGGGAGTGGGGAACCCCTGGGAACAGTATTGTTAACTTGCCACCAGGCTAGGCCTGGCTGATGCCTTGTGCTTTGAGCCTCCCCCCTGTTGCTCCAACACTGTATCATTGCATGTGAGTCAAATGGGAAGCCGGCTGTTGAGAAGAAACTCTGGCACCTACTCTTTCATACACGGAAGAACCTTTTTGTGATAGAAATAGCCTCCCCTGCTGGCTTATGCAAATCCAGGTTTTCATACCCTCAGGTTTACATAAGGCAACATTTGACTGTAGCCAAAACAAGCCAGTCAGTGGTGAGGGCCATAGCCGTGAGCATGTTAGACCCTTCTCCTGCAACACGTGTTACACCTGCCCCAGCACGAGAGGAACCCCAGTCATGGGGTATGAGAGATAGCTAGCCCAGGTGGACGCATTCCTTGCCAAGCCTGAAGCCGGGATTTGAACCCCAGCATTATATGCAAAGAGAGAGAGAGAGAGAGAGATTTGAACCCCAGTATTAGCTCTGCAAAGAGAGAGAGAGAGAAGTTAGGCCACATGTCCAAGGTCACATGTCAGCAAGCACCAGGGCCAGAGAGAGCGCTCAGCCTGTTAGAGCACTTGTCAGCCCATGACTGAGGCCCAGAGGTTTCAGATTCCTTCCTCAGGACCACTTGTTGCTGAACAGAGCTCTGCTCTCCCCTCGGTCTCTTTCCCTCCCTCCTTACTCAGAATAAGTAAATTAGGGGGACTGGGCGGTGGCACAGCGGGTTAAGCACACATGGTGCAAAGAGCAAGAACGGGCCTAAGGATCCCGGTTCGAGCCCCCGGCTCCCCACCGGCAGGGGAGTCGCTTCACAGGTGGTGAAGCAGGTCTGCAGGTGTCTGTCTTTCTCTCCTCCTCTCTATCTTCCCCACCTGTCTCCATTTCTCTCTGTCCTATCCAACAACAACGACAGCATTAACAATAACAACAGCAATAACAACTGCAACGACAAGACAATAAACAACAAGGACAACAAAGGGGGAAAAATAGCCTCCAAGAGCAGAGGATTCATGAGTCCCAGCGATAATCCTGGAGGCCAAAAAAAAAAAAAAAAAAGAAGTAAATTATTATTATTATTATTTAATAAGTACAGGACCAGGATTACAAGCAGGCCAAAGGCTTCAGAGTCGCAGCCACCAGGAGGTGACAAGTACGACACTGGGCTGACCTGGAAAATCCTTGTGGCACTCAACCATAGACCAGGCCTCCTTATTCAGGATCCCGCTACCGTAGGTTGGTTTCTCCACACAGTTGACACTTCCCAGCACGATCTGATCAATGAATCCCCAAATCTCCTCCAGTTATGAGCAGTGTAAAAGATGTGGTTAGTTGGTCAGAGAGATAGCTTGACCAGGCAGGACCATTGCCAGGTGCACAGTCTGGGTTCAAGCCCCTGCACCTCACAGGAGATGACATGGAACTGGAGGGAGATCTCCTTCTATATCTCTCCATCTCTGTCTCTGAGTGAGAGAGGCACGTGAATGAGGCCCTGGTTCTGATGAGAGAGAGAGAACGGTAATGAGGTGGGGTGATAGCTCTGGATCTGGGGCCCTGGGAAGGAACAGCCTTCCCTTGTAGCTGGCTTCTCAGTCACTAGTTTTAAGCAGAGGTTACCAGAACTTATTTTAGACACAGCAGTGTCGTCAGACATTTTAAGGGGCATCTGTAGTCCCAGAGGTCTTGTGGCACAAACTTCTTAGGGGAAAGAAGTGGTTCACTACAGAGAGACGAAAATCTAATTGGTGAGAATCCTGGTTTGTTCCAGACTGCCCTGAGATGGATGGGGATCATTTGGACGGGTTTTTAGACCCAGTTTTTCATGGTGTTCAGGTTCGAAAGTTAAAAATAGTTCAGGAGGGACAGTCCAGAAATAAGTGCGGTTTTGAATTCACACTGGACAGAGATAAATGGATGTCATACTTCCGTGTCCTCAAATCAGCTCCAGTGTCTCCAGCTCAGTGACCCACGGCCTGCACTCACAGCTGGTCAGCTCAGAGCATGTCCCTTGTCCCTCAGGGCTCTGAAAACCCCAGACTCTCCTACACTCCGGCAGCCCTCTGCCCCACCTCCCTCTACCCCACCATCCAAACTTGAGATGTCATCTTGGCTTCTCAGAAGACATTTGCTTCCAAAGACATGATCCTTGTTGGCAAACCGAGCTCACAGCCGGTGTTGCAATAGGAGACCCTTGAAATTAGGACGATCTCCGTCAGGTCCTGGAGTTCCCCCTTGCAAGCCCATCCCCCTGAACTACTCTCCGGCAGCAGCCTCTCGGCCAGCATCTCAACTCACACTCCCAGGTGAGGAAATGTGATTTGTTCGTAAGTTCTCTCTTCAGCCCCATTTTTTTTTTTTTTAAACCAAAGCACTGTTCAGCTCTGGTTCCTGGTGATGCAGGGGGATTGAACAGGGAACTTTAGAGCCTCAGATATGAAAGTCTTTTCTCATAATGATGCCATCTCCCCTGTCCAAACACCCACCAACCTAAAACAGCTCAATCATTTCAAGTTTTAAGTTCAGTCTGAAGATTCTCCTCCCAGTTCCCTTCTCTTCATGGTACTCTCCTCTGAAGTTTATTTATAATTCTCTTTTTTTCTCTTTTTCTCTTATTTTTGGCAGTGGGAGCCTCGTGCATATGTCACTCCACTTCTTCTGGGAGAGTGCTCCTTTTTTCCTATTCATTTCAGACAGAGATGGAGAGGGAGACACAAGTCAGCATACTTTGCTCTTCAGACCCTTCTGACCCCTCTCTTCGTTTATCTAATGTACTGCCGGGAGTGAGTCCAGGGCCTCATATATAATATATAAATAACACCCTCTGAGCTGGGCACATTTTCGTCCCTTTTTTTTTTTTTTTTTTTATCTAGAGAGAGACAGAAAGGAGAGAAGAAGACAGAAATAAGACAGAGACAAACACAGAGAGGAGAAATATCAAAGTGCCACTCCACCACTCACTCTCTGGAGCTGTCAATGGTGCAGGGGTCGAACTGGGCCCAGTAAGCAGGAAGGTATGTGCCATTCTGTGTGAGCTATCTCTTGGCCCCTGTGTATCTCTCTGACACTGAGGAAGGGGTTCTAAGGTCAAAAGTCATCTTCTGGCGTATGGGTGGTGGTGCACCTGGTTGAGTGCACAAGTTACAATGTGCAGGGACCGGGGTTCAAGCCACTGATGCCCACCTGCAGGGGAAAAGATTTGCAAGTGGTGAAGCAGGGCTTCAGATGTCTCTCTTCCTTTTTCTTCTCTTTTTTCATAATTCTTAATATTGTCTCCTCTTCTTCTTTTTAAAATCTTTTATTTATTTATTATTGGATAGAGACAAAGCAAAATTGAGAGGGGAAGGAGAGGTAGAGAGGGAGAGAGACAGGGGGACACCTGTAGCCCTGCTTCACCACTCATGAAGCTTTTCCCCTTCAGGTGGGGACCAGGGACTTGAACCTGGGTCCCTGCACACTGTAATGTGTATGTTTAACCAGGTGTGCCACCGTCTGGCCCCTTCTCTCTTCCTTTCTATCTTACCCATCCTCTCGATTTCTGGCTGTCTCTATCCAATAAATAAAGATAATTGTTTAAAAAATTAAAGTCATCTTCTGTTTCTCTTGCCTAGCTGATAAAATGTCACTTCTTTCCTAGACATTGATCATAATGTTGTTTGTATCTGCTCCAGAATTCCCTGGACCTGCCAGCAGGCCCTCAACTGGGGACCTCTCCCCACCCCGGGTGACAAATGGTCTGGAGACCATTTTGCTCTCACGTGACAAGGGGGGGTGGACAGACCCGCAGTCTGGGAAAGGGGGCAGTTGCTTCCTGGGGAGGCTGGTGGCTCCTACATCACTGCTTTCTAGTACCAGTGAATGTTTAACTGTTCCCTGGCTTGGACTACTCAGCCCTTATCCTCTCCCCTGGGATCTCCAGACCCAGCAACCCCCCCACAGGTATGCTTGGCGCAGAGCTGTTTGACACGATGCCAGCTTCACAGGAAGTTCAGCACAGCTGGACTCTCCAGGCCAAACTGAAACCATCTTGCCTTCTGCCATGTATAGGGCTTGGGATTAAGCTCTGTGTGGTCTTAATAGTCTACCTATGGCCAGGCTCAGAGCCTGACCAATAATAAAAGTAATGACTAAACCTGCACTGCACTCTGTAAGATTGATTATGATGGAACAAGCAATACCAATAATGCGAAATTGTTTAGGTGACTCCAAGAGGAAGAAACGTTTCCCCCTTTATCTACACCACTTCCTTTAGTGTTCCTACTAAAATACAGGGAAAGATTGGTGCTTCCCACAGTGGAGGGGCCACCTTACATAGCATAATTAATTAATGGAAAGTTCTGGTACCTGCCTAGATACAATGGGCCTGTTAATCTACCACCCACCACTATGGCACCACTTCCTTGTGCAGGAATAGTACACGGGAACCTAGGTCACATAGTGAGCACCCAGGAAAGATGGATTCCAGCTAGAGGGCTTAACTTGTTCTTCTCTCACAATCCATTCCAATTCTGCTCCAGGCTCAAAAAAGATGATATTTTCCATGTGGAGGGGAAGCACATATGTTCTTCCAAATTCAACCGTTGGTGGCATAAGTTCTGAGCTTTAGGCTTACTGCATTCTGTCTCTTGGAGTTTAAAAGGAAGATTTTGCAGAGAAAAAAAAAATCTCTCAAACACCGGACTCTTACCATTTAAAAACCGGAGCTTTTGACATCTTCTCTCATGGCAGTAGCCCCAGGAAAAGGAGGGGCCGACGAGATGGATAATGGGGTCAAAAGAGGTGGAGACGGTCAGTTTTAAAATAAATACGTCACTGGGATGTTCTGTCCAGTGTGGCAATTATAGTCAATAAAATTGCATTGCATCTGTGAGTGTTGCCAAGAGACCAAGTCCTGTTTTTGGAAAGGGCAAAGAAAATCTTAAAACTTCTCATCACAAGAAGAAAAAGAAGGGTCTCTCTGTATATGATGAGAGCATTATTACAGTTGATGAAGTGGTCACTTCCTGCGGTGATCATACTATATGGCATATAAATACCACATTTTTAATTCTTTTAATTCTCTTTATTTATTTATTGGATAGAGACATCCAGAAATTGAGAAGAAGGGGGAGCTAGAGAAGGAGAGAGCCAGATAGACACCTGCATCTCTGCTTCATCACTTGTGAAGTTTTCCCCCACAAGTGGGGACTGGGGGCTTGAACCCCGGTCCTTGTACCTTGTAACATGTGTGCTCAACCAGGTGTGCCACCATAATATCACATTATCATGTACTTCT
The DNA here is from genome assembly GCF_950295315.1 of Erinaceus europaeus. Taxonomy (NCBI): domain Eukaryota; kingdom Metazoa; phylum Chordata; class Mammalia; order Eulipotyphla; family Erinaceidae; genus Erinaceus; species Erinaceus europaeus. Next base: position 44,357 of record NW_026647620.1, on the reverse strand, counting down.
GGAGCTAACATAAGATTCTATGTCAAATTTGCCTCAGTTGGAAAATGTTCTTGGCAATAGATTTAAAGAGACTAAATGAAGAAAGACTCCAGGCTGGGATCAGAGCCCATGTGTTGGGAATCTACACCCAAGCTTTGACACCACATGGGAGCACCGTGGACGGTATCAGGGAGAGTTCCACGGACGGTGGCGTGGTGTTCTGCTGTCTCTCCTCCTATCTTCTCTCTGCTTCCCTCTCTCCTCACCGCTCCCACCCCCAGTGTATAGAATTTAACAAGCAAACAAAAAAAACGAGCACACTGTACAGCCGTACCACCCTGAACACACCCAATCTTGTCTGATCTTGGAAACTAAGCAGTTTCAGGCCTTGTGATTACTTGGAGGGAGACAAAAAAAATTAGCAGAGAAGCCACCCAACAGAGCCATGCATGTGTGAGGTTTTATTTGGATTTATTTCCTGGAACCAATGAAAATAAAATAAAAATTTAAAGAATTTGACTCTGATCTTTCTGTACTCTCTCAGTGCAGTGGGCAGGGCATCTACACAGTGTTTGCTGCTATTGCTGAGAAGACGGAGAATAGAAACGGGAAGCACATTGTTTAACCAGGGCATGAAGTTCCATCCACTTACACCTCTCCCAAGGTCCCGTCATTCACTTCTGTCGCACAGATCCCTATGTGACTGTCCCGCTGGGCACGCAAGTGTGAAATGGGTGGCATCTCTTCACTCACTGAGCTCATGCTCTTAAGAGGAGGCACAGACAATCGTGTCCCAGCGGTGACCAGCATGGAACACTGCAGGAAGATTCTAAACTTGCAGCACACGGAAAGCTTCCCAGAGGAGGTGCTGCCTGAAAGTGAGAACTAAAAGCTGAGTTGACCTGAGCAAATGGAAAGGAACGAGTTCCCAGACAGAGGAAAGAATATGTTCAAAATCCCACAAAAATGCTGGGAAAGCTCCAAGAGATTCCATCTGTTGAGAACATGGAGAGTGAAATGAGGGTGGGCAGGTCGGCAGGGGTCTGTCAACTCTGCCAAGAACTTTGGACGTTATCCCAAAGACTCTGGAGAGCCACTCACCGGAGTGTTTTTCCACAGAGGTGAATCTGTGCATTTGTTGTACTGGAAAGACCTTTCTAGCCACAGAGTGGTAGATAAGGTGGCCCAGAAAGAATGTATAGAGTGTGAGAAGGGCCCAGAACAAAATGCCACCAACAACAATAACAGCAAAATTAAGTGACAGGCAGACAAGAAACTCTAGCAGAATAAACAAAGGAGAAACACCGTGGGGGCTAAAGGGAAAGCAGGAAAGAGTGACAATCGGAACCAAAGGAAGAAAATTCCAAGGAGAAGAGCATTAATTACAGTCAACCACTGCCGAGAACAGCAAGACAGTAACTGGAAATTAGCATGGGCTTAGCCATCAGTTACAGACTACCCAGTTGAAAGCAACTCTAGAGAAGTAGGGAGTTAGATTGTATTTGGATAAGCAATTGCACCAATGCTCACCTCTTGCCTTCACTTAGCACCTGTCTACACTGATAGCTTCCCAACATCTATTTAAATCCAGATCTTTTTATTTTATTTTTTTAACATTTATTTATTCCCTTTTGTTTCCCTTGTTGTTTTATTGTTGTAGTTATTCTGTTGTTATTGATGTTGTTGTTGTTGTTGTGGGATAGGGCAGAGAAAAATGGAGAGAGGAGGGGAAGACAGAGAGGGGGAGAGAAAGACAGACACCTGCAGACCTGCTTCACCACCTGTGAAGCGACTCCCCTGCAGGTGGGGAGCCGGGGACTTGAACCGGGATCCTTACGCCAGTTCTTGCGCTTTGCACCACCTGGGCTTAACCCACTGTGCTACCGCCCGACCCCCAATCCAGATCTTTTTGAGCTCCACACTCAGATACAATACTCCCTGTTTCTACTTTGTGGATCCAAAGATAACACAAACCGAGCATGTTCCAAAAACAACCAGCTCCCTCACACAGACTTGGTCTTCCTCCAATAGGCTTTCTCCCAGCAAATGATACTTCCAAGACTCCAGTTACACACTCCACTCATGACAACCCCTTGTCCTCACCACCACAGCTCTGACCCATGGCCATCTTGCGTCCTATATTTCTTTTTTTATTTTTAATTTTTTAATTATCTTTATTTATTGGATAGAGACAGCCAGAAATTGGGAGGGAGGGGAAAGTAGAGAGAGACAGAGAGATACCTGCAGTACTGCTTCACTACTCGTGAAGCTTTTCCCCCTGCAAGTGGGGGCTGGGGGCTTGAATCTGGGTCCTTGAGCGTTGTAACACCTGCACTCAACCAGGTGCGCCACCACCTGGCCCCGAGTCCTGTCTTTCTACCTTTGTGGTCTTCATTCTTCACTGCCGCCGACATCCTCTTTCAAGCTACTGTCCTCTCTCTCTCCAGAAACCACGATGGGAGACTGCTAATTGGCCTTTCACATCGATGTCCCTCCCTTTCCAACCAATTCTTCACAAGGAAGCTGGAGTAGCGTAAAAAGCAAGCCCCACCACGTCCTTGCTTCAAGTCCTTCAATGACCACCCAGAAAATGATGGAAACCGGGTTCTTTAAATGGCCTAGAGAGAGTTGCATGACCTCACTCTGGCCTACTTTTCCCAGAGAGAATATTCCCTGTCCCTGGTTTTAAATTTTTCTTTAATTCTATACACACAGAGGGAAATGCCAAAACACTGCTCCACCATCCAAGGACCTCTTGTTGGTGCTGTCCGTGGTGCTTCCATGCAGTGCTGGAAGGGAAGGCAAAGCCTCTCGTGCGGCAAGGCTCACACTCTACACACTGGGCCATCGCCCTCCCTTGCCCTGTTTCCCCTTCCCTTGTCCTCTTTTTTTCTCACATATACCATGGAAACCAGGCCTGGAGTCCACCCACCCTGTGCCCCTGCAGCTAAGAATATGGCGCAAGTATCAGACTGAGTTGGAATTCCGCCTCTATCCCTGCCAGGTTCAATGACTCTGGACAAGGCACTTAGTAGCTCGCTGCCTCCCACTGCCTCTTCTGTAAGACAGAGCTAATCTCTACTTCTTGGAATTGTTACAATAATTAAAGTGAAATGATATGTATATAAATGATATATATATATGTATATGTATAAAGTGCTGCAAATCTAGTTCCCAACTGGTGCTAGTCACTGCTATTATTATTCCCTACTCTCTGCCTGGTTATACCTCCTCATATTTTAAGTTCAAATTATGAGAGAGAGAGAGAGATATCACTATTTTTTTCTTTTAATTTTTTTGCCTCAAGGGTTATTGCTGAGGCTCAGTGCCTGCACTCAAGTCCACTGCTCCTGGAGGCCATTGTTTCCTTTTGTTGCCCTTATTGTTTGTCATTGTTGTTTTTATTATTGTTGTTATTGCTGTTGTTGTTAGGACAGAAATAAAGTGAGAGAGGAAGGGAGGACAGAGAGGGAGAGAGAAAGACACCTGCAGAGCTGCTTCACCGTCTGTAAAGTGACCCCCCTGCAGGTGGGGAGCCGGGGAGCTCGAACCGGGATCCTTAAGTGGGTCCCTGCAAAGCGCTTTGTGCCACCTGCGCTTAACCCGCTGCACTACTGCCTGTCCCCAGAGAGATATCACTCTTAACCCTTCTTCCCCATGCCCTAGCCAGGCTAAGACTTTGCTAAATTCTCACCTGGCATCATGAACTTTTCTTTTTCTTTTTAAAAGATCTTATGTATTTATTCATGAGAACAATAAGAGGAGAGAGAGAGAAAGAACCAGACATCACTCAGGTACATGAGCTTCCAGGGATACTCAGGACCCCATGCTTGAGAGTCCAGTGTCTGATCCACTACGCCACCTCCCAGACCTCGCGTCACAAACTTTTCATTCATGCAGCTTACACATACTTTATGCTTATGTGTCTGAGGGGCTATTTCATCATGTCTGTCAATACCACCAGCCCGTTGAGCTCCAAGGGTCTAAAACAGTGCCTGTGTTTTCATCACTAGATGCCCAGGTACAGCGCAGGGTCTGGCATCAGCCAGGTAGTACTGAATGAACGCTTGACTGAACAGGAGGTAAGGAAGCGAACCCAGTGAGTTCACAGGATTCCAGAAGATCCTGAGAGTAAAGTCACTGCATGGGGAAGGGTCTGGGTTTCTCACTTTTTTATATATTTTTAATTTTTATTTATTTCCTTCTGTTGTCCTTTTTATTGTTGTAGTTATTGATGTCATCATTGTTGAATAGGACAGAGAGAAATGGAGAGAGGAGGGGAAGACAGAGAGGGGGAGAGAAAGACAGACACCTGCAGACCTGCTTCACCGCCTGTGAAACGACTCCCCTGCAGGTGGGGAGCCGGGGGCTCGAACCGGGATCCTTACGCCGGTCCTTGTGCTTTGTGCCATGTATGCTTAACCTGCTGCACTACTGCCTGACTCTCACTTTTTTTTTTAAATCTTTGTTAAATTTATTTATGAATATGACAGAGATCCAGAGAATCACCCTTACACATGCAATACTGGGGCTCAAACTTAGGACCTCATACTCTGAAGTTCAGTTCTCTAGCCACAGTACCACCTCCCAAGCCACTACCAATTTATCTTTTTGTAGTGGCAGGAAGCAAACTCAGTGCATAACACCACTGAGCAGCCTCCCCAGCCCAGTTGTGTATGTGTGTGTTTCCTCTCTCTCTCTCTCTCTTCTGTCCGCATAAGGAGGGAGATAGGGAAGGGGAAGAAAGAGAGAGACAGAGAAAGGGAGAGGAAAGACACCAAAACACTGCTCCACTCTCCATGGTGCTCCCGTGTGGTGCTGAGGCTCAAACCCAGGCCACACACACAGTAAGTAAGGTCTGTGCAATACCTGCTGAGCCCTCTCACTTATTTTAAGCTGGCAGACAGTCGGGCCAGTTTAAATGCTGGTGGGAAGAAGCCAGAGAAAGGAAGTTTACCAGAAGGAGTGAGAGCCATGAGGCCATGGGAGGGGATGGGACTCAGGGCAGGAACCAGAAGATACCGCCTCAGACAGAAGGAGGGATTCCTCTTCCATGTCACAAGGATGAGAGCTGAGAGTCTGTCTGTGTCTGTAGGTTTGGTACTTTGCAAGACCTCACGAATCTTGGTAACATAAGCAGTACACTGGGATTCTCCCAGAAGTTCAACATGCTGGGTGGACATATTCCATTCGTTTTTGCAACTCCAGTAAAAAGAAAGCTGACGTCTTCTTCATCATCCACCGTGCTGACGCACTCAAGAGCAAAATAGGAAGTTTCCACAGCAACTCCTTGGCAGCAGAGCTGTGACAAGCGATCTCAGTGTTCTCTCTATTGAGCATGCTTCCTTCCCAAATCAGGAAGCGATCTGGGAGGATGGCAATCTGACAGAATAGTGATGGCTGACACTGGGAGGGGGCTTCCTATTCGCTCAAACCTAATCCCCAAATTATGGGGCTTCCTATTCGCTCAAACCTAATCCCCAAATTATGGTATCATGCTACAGGCGATGAAACTAAATCCTGGGGAGGGATCAGGCAGCTGGTCTGAGGTCAGTAGGTGGACAAATTCGTGTTTAAACTCCAGGGGAGCCTGAGAGGTGTTGCAGTGGGTAGAAATGTGCTTTACCAAGCCTCGGGCTCTGGGTTTGATCCCCAGGACCACAAGGATGCTTGCTACTGTACCACCTCTCCTGTGCCGACTTCTCTCTCTCTCTCTCTCTCGTGGAAATAACTGGATTTTTCAGAGGAAGGTAACAAAGAATGTTAATTACAACTGGTGGTGAAATGCACCTGCCAAGTTCACTGTCCAGGAATTCCAGGTCATCATTTAGTGCGCTTCCCAGCCCACTGTAGAGGCCAGGAAAGCCGAGGCCTAGTGAATGAGAAAGACCAGTTAGGATTGGTGGTAGGACTTTTTGTTTTGTTTTAACCTTGATTTTTTTTAAATTATTTATTTTCCCTTTTGTTGCCCTTGTTGTTGGTTGTTGTAGTCATTAATGTCGTCGTTGTTAGACAGGACTGAGAAATGGAGAGAGGAGGGGAAAACAGGGGGGAGAGAAAGACAGACACCTGCAGACCTGCTTCACCACTTGTGATGCGACTCCCCTGCAGGTGGGGATCCTTACACCGGTGCTTGCACTTAGCGTCACGTGCGCTTAACCCGCTGTGCTATCGCCCCACTCCCTGTTTTAACCTTGAAAAGGTGTGTTCACACAGTTTTAATGCAAATCAATTCCAATCTTGTCTGGTTAGTACCAGTATTTGTTTCTGTGTGCATAATACCTTTTCAGAGAGGAGTGAAGTTGTTTTTTGTTTGTTTGTTTGTTTACCTGAGCACTACTCAACTCTGGTTTATGGTGGTGCAGGGGACTGAACCTGGGTCTTTGGAGCATCTGACATGAGAGTCTCTTTGCAGGACCATTATGCTATGTACTCCCACCCAAGTGAAGTCTTCAGATTCCATTACCTATCCTCAAATAAAACCTTGAACCCAAGCACTGGTGTAAAGTCCATTCTTGAAGACGTCTCCCTCACCTACACTGTTCCAGGCTTGTTCTCTTGCTGGTAGGAGCAGGCTGGGCCCCCCGCCTTCTGGGGCAGTGTGGCTGAAGGTTAAATTCAGCTGGCCCTACAGCGGGCCAGTCTGTGGTTAGCTCATCTCCCAATTGGTTTGGAAGCACAGCTCTGCCTCTCAGAGCTGGGGGTGGGGTAGGGGTGCAGGGGGGCTGGTCTCATGAGGGCACCCCCTTCCAGCACCAACCAGGCACTGTTATCACTGGGGTCTCATCCTTGCCTCTCCTATGCAGACGACAGCTTGCTCCGCTCCATGAACTTAGCCCTGAGCCCACTCAACCTCTCATGGACCCAGGAGCTGCCTCCTGTGCCAGGCAGGCCCAGAGCCGTCCTCCCCACCCCCACGCCCCCCAAGACAGTGAGTAGGCTGAATTCCACCGGCTGATCAATGAGAGGCGCTGAGAGGAGCTGCGGGGATGAGTGTTCGCAGAAGCTGAGCTGCGAGGCGGCGCATCTGCACCCCATGTGCCATGGAGCCGCTCGGGCAGAGGTGGCCGGCCTACCTGCCCCGAGGAGGAGGACGCGAGCCGCAGCGGCCGGGCCGGGGAGATGCGTAGAGGGCGGTGGACAGGAGGTGCCCGGAGGGGGAGACTTGAGGGGGCCAACCGAGGCTGAATCCGGGGAACACTTCTGCGCGGTGAGCGTCCTGACAGCACTGCGCGGCTCATTGCGGGGACCCGGATCTGGGGTGCAAGGCGGAAGGGGGGACAAAGGTGGGGTGTCCACGCCGCGGGGGCAGGAGATGGAGCCCCCAGTGTGTGCGCGCCGGGGGTGGGGGTGCCCCGGGGGCGCCGAGGACGCGGAGGCAGGATTCCGGGGGGCACCGGAGGGAAGGGCTGGGGGGCTCAGGAGCAGGCCCGGGGGAGGTCGGCCGGGGGCCGCGGTTGCCATGGCTGCCCGGGCGCCGCGCGGGGAGGGGGTCGGGCCCCGCCCCGGGCCCTGCGGGGCCGCCAGCTCCAGATGGTCCCGGGCCTCCCGCGGGAGCCGGCGGCCTGCGGCTGGGGGCGGCTATTGTCCTTCTTCGGCGGCGCCGCAATCCCGCCGCCCGCGCCCGCGCCCCCGCCGCCGCGCCCGTGACCGCCGAGCCCCGCAGCCCCTCGGCCCGGAGGGCGCGACCCCCGCAGGTAGGTGCCCGCCGGCCGCTTTGTCCTCCTGTCACCGGTCGCTTTGTCCCCGCGCGGAGGGAGAGGTACCCGCGAGCAGAGGCCCAGGATGGTGGGTAGGTGGGTAGGTGGGTAGGTGGGTGGATGGGTGGGTGGCGTGCTTGGGGGGGATCTCTGGCCTCTGGAGCCCAGAGAAGAGTCTGGAAGAGTTGGGGCTGGCCCACGCGTCACGGATCGGGTGGCCCGGCTGGCAGCGTGGGTGACATCGCCGGCACGGGGCCAGATGCTGCGGATGTGCCTCCGCTGGCCTGCGGGGTCCCCTCCCAGCTGGTGGGCTCCCCCCCCCCCACGCCTTTTGGCCTCGCTGCTCCATGCCCCTTCAGGGGTGGGGGACATTGGCCGGAGGAGGCTGAAGCCCCTCCAGGTGTTGGGGAGTGCTGATGCAGGCTGGGAGGTACAGAAGGCTTGGGGTCCATCCCCCACCCCCACCCCCACACCCCACCCCCGCGCAGAAGAGCCCAGGGGGCCTCCAGGCTGGGGGCTGGGGTGTTCCGTGCCCAGTGCCACCCAGCCGGCTTCCCCATCCGCCAAGCTCCAAGCTCCCCACTTCCCCCCGGTGGCACTGCCAGCTGGAGGAGCAGGCTCGCCCCTGCCCAAACCTGCTTGGTGCTGCCTGCAAGGCCGGGTCTGGCTGCGGACCTCCCAGGGCGAGCTGGTCGGGTTAGGCATGGGCAGGGGACCCACAACCAGTTCTTGAAGCTGAAGGAGGCAGAGTGAGCTCCAGGTATGTGTCTCTGCTTGAGGCGCTGCTGGATCCAGGAGAGCCCAGGCTTGGGAGGGAAACCTAGAGGGATCTCGGAGGCCAGCCTCAGGGAAGTCTCGGTACCCCACCCCTCAGAGGGTCGGAGGAGGAGGACCGGTCTGGATTATCCTGCTTTCAGTGTCGGGGGAAGAGGAAGAGAAGAAAATGAGACAAAAATTCATTCTCCCCTTCCAGCCGGCTCCTAAATTCTTTGGGGGAGAATGCCCCTGCTGTACTGGGAACAGAGCTGCTGGGGAAACCGGCCCGGAAGGTTTTCTGCTGGTCCCCAGCTGCCTCCGGAGCATCCCGCCCTGGCCTTCCCGGCTCCCCAGCGGGTGTTTGTGATTTCTTCCTCCAGTGATGCCCCTGCTGGTCTGCTCAGACTTGGAGGCAAATAAGATCACTATTTTTTTTTTTTTTTTCACTTCAACAGAGTCCCTGCTTCTCTTCATCTATTATTCACCCCAGCTGCCGGTGTTTGTTTGTTTGTTTTTCTCTCCATTCCTCCCCATCGAATCTCTCCTCCTCTTCCTCCTCACTCGCTGCATCCGTGATCTACCCCATGCACCTCTTTAGACCAGGACCCTGTTCCGTCTTCACCTTCTGCTCTCACTGGAGCCTGAGCTGACCCAAGGGCTAAGCCTGGGAGACACACACACACACACACACACACACACACACACACACACACACACGACTATGTCATTTCAGTCCAGGCAACTCTTATCATTAATCCTAACCGCTTCTCGTCTTTGGACACCAGTGAGCCCATCTGTGTGATCCTCAGACTAGAAACCAACACCAGGAACTGGAGTGGGAAAACAGGTTCCCAGGCCCTGCTCCAGACATGCAGAATCAGAACCTCGTTGTGTGTGGGGGAGGGGGAGGGGAAGTGTTGCAGGGTCCAGGGGTCCAGGTCCCAGGGATCTGTGCTTTCTTTCCTCTCAGTAACTGTGATTCATACAAGTTCAAGACTCTTTGGTGCTGAACTGTGGGTTTGACTCTTGGTGGTGGGGGCTTCTCACCCTATTTCATTCTTCCCTTGAGCTTTTCTCTGATCCTCAGAAAGACGTTGATTCAATGGCAGGAAAGAAAAATATCTGTCTGTCTACGTACATGTGTATGTGGCACGGGGCTGGGAGAGGACACATACATGAGTCCTTGTCCTCAGTGGGCAGGGAGACACATAAACAACCAGCTGGGACACAACGTGAGCAGCTCAATAATAGCTGTGCCGTGAGCAAGTGCTGTGGGAGCCCCAAGGAGGGAGTGAGCTGCTCTCCAAGGGAGGTAAAGAATTCATCAGGAGCAGGATGTGGTGAGAGGAGGAATTAGGATACAAGCCAGGCAGTGGCCTGGAGGATAGGATTTCTAGCTTTGTGCTGTGGTTCTGGGAGAGGGAGGGCCTCGGGGCAGGAGCTCTGAGGCTGAGCAGTCTGCATGCAGCAGGGTCTGGGTGGAGACTCCCACAGGACCCCCAGGCTTGCGTCTGGTCGGGGCTGGCTTTATTCCGGCTGGAACAGTGTAAGCTACTTGGGCCTGGCCTCAAGGTCAGCGGTTAAGAATAAGGTGCCCGTGACTGTAATCTGGATTAGTGACCGCACCACCCCCCTTCGCCAGAGTTCAGGAACCCACAGAGAACAAGTGTGATGGTTCTCTGGCCCTAGAGAGAGGTAGGGATCATGGGGCTGGGGGCGGGGCAGTGGAGCAAGTTCACTAAGGAAAGGTGATCGTGGAGACCCCAGTCATAGATGATAAGCTCAGTGAAGAGAAGTCAGAGGAGGGGGACTGGGGAGACAGCTCAGCCCATGAGAGCACCAAACGTGCAGGCCTGAGGTCTCAGCGTACAGCTTCACACCCAGTATGTCCACATGCCAGAGCTGAGCAACATCCTGGCCCTTTCTCCAACCTCTCGCCCATTCTCTCTCTCTCTCTCATAGTAAATAAATACATCTTAAACACACACACACACACACACACACACACACACACACACACAACTCGGGCCAGGCAGTGGCATACCTGGTTATGTGCAAGGACCTAGGTTCAAGCCCCGGCTCACCACCTATGAGGGGAAACTTCATAAGAGGTGAAGCAAGTACTGCAGATTTTCTTCTTTCTTTCTCTCTTTCTTTCTTTCATTCTTTCTTTCTTTCTTTTTATAAAGTATTTTATTTATTTTATTTTTGAGAGAGATGCAGAGAGAGAATGACAGAGAGAAACACCAATGACTGTCACCTCTCCAGATTCAAAGGAGGTCTTGAAACTTGACATCAGGCTCAACCTGACGCTGTTCACTGGCTATGGAAGAAGGACAAACGCTAGAAAAAGAAGAACTGCTCAGCTCTGGCTTATGGTGGTACAGGGGATTGCACCTAGAACTTCAGAGCCTCAGGCATGAGAGTCTCTTTGCATAACCATTATGCTATCTACCCCCACCCTTACTGCAGATTTCTTTCTATCTATCTTCTCGTCCTTTCTCAATTTCTCTGTCCTATTAAATAAAAAGAAGGAAAAAGAAAAGAAATAATGGTTTCCAGGAGCAATGGGTTTGTTGTGTAGGCAGGCACCAAGCTCCAGCAATAACCCTGGTGGCAATAATAATAAAAAAGTTTGTTTTTTTTTTTAAATAAAGAAACCAGAGAGGGACCCATGTAGAGAAAGTCAACTAGCAATCTGGCTCCAGCAGGTGACTCAGTGGTAGGGCAGTCTTTCTGTGTTCAATCCTCACTACAAAAATAAATAAATAAATAAATAAATGGCAAAAAGAAAGAACACTCGGGAATCTGGCAGTAGGGAACACAGCACGGCTGTCCTACAAGGCCAGGTTCACAGAACTCAAGCTCAGCAACACACAGGTATTTCACCAGAGAGCACTGTTCACATGTGACTTCCTGAGAATAAACATTGAGGCTCCAACATGGCTGTCCTGTGGGCTCTGTGTTGAGGATGTAGATGCCATGTTATTCCTTATCTCTAGGATAGCATTTATTTATTTATTTACCCAGAGCACTGCTCAGCTCTTAATGGTAGTGTGGGGGGTTGAACCTGGGACTTTGGAGCCTCAGGCATGACAGTCTCTGCATAACATTATTGTATCTACAGTCCCCGCCCCCCAGTCCTCTCTAGGACAATTTTTCCAGAAATGCAGGACACAAAGCATGAGTATGTCAAATCTGACTCATTTAGGTGGTTGAATTTCTGTTTGGGGAAAGGGAAGCTTCTAGTCCCATACTTTCTATTCAAAATGACAGGACTCCATGAGGAGTTTCAATGACCAAATGCTTCCAGAAGGTCTGGGTCCCATACTTGGGTTCCCACAGGCTCCCTTGGGAGATTCCAGTTGGACCACCAAAAGATTTGGGGGCAGTTGGCAGGGTTCCCAGGGAGACACAGTAATTTGGAGTCAGGGTGAGACAGTCGGCCTCATGAGATTTTGTCTCTGTGAAATACTAAAATGTATAGTAGAGTTTGAAAACCTTTCTGGAATCAAGAAAACAAAAAGATGTGACAGCTCTGGGAAGTGGTCCCAGGTGGTAGCTCACCAGTAGAGCCTGGAACATGCATCCCCGAGGCCCCAGGTTCCATCCTCAGCACTGCATATGCCAGAGTTGACCGGTGTTCCACTCTCATAAATAAAACGGTGACGGTGACGGGGTGGGAGGTGGGGGGAGAACACTCACACATGCCAGAGTGATGCTCCAGTTCTCCCTCCCTCTCTCATTAATGGATGATAGAAAGAGAAAACAGGGGAGTCCAGCGGTAGCACAAAGCACAAGGACCGGCATAAGGATCCTGGTTCGAGCCCCCGGCTCCCCACCTGCAGGGGAGTCGCTTCATAAGCGGTGAAGAAGGTCTGCAGGTGTCTGTCTTTCTCTCCCCCTCTCTGTCTTCCCCTCCTCTCTCCATTTCTCTCTGTCCTATGCAACAATGATGACATCAATAACAACAACAATAAAACAACAAGGGAAACAAAGGGGAATAAATAAATAAATATTGTATAAAAAAAGAAAGAAAGAAAGAAATGAAAAACAGCTCCACTAAAAAAATCTATAAAGTGTGTTTCGTTTATCTGCAGTGCTGGGGGCTCACATCGGCAGTTCTACTTACTGCTCCTGAGTTGACTTTTTCATTCTTTTTGTTTCAGAGAGAGGGAGGGAGAGGAGGCCTTACAGCACTCTTCCACCACTCATAGAGCTTCTGTTGTGTTCCCAGATGGTGCTGGGCCTCAAACCTGGGTCCCTGTGTGTGGTAAGATACACACTCTACTTGGTGAAGCTATCTTGGATTCCACTCCCCCAAATTTTCTTTTTCAATAGCTTTCTGAGGGCTGGAAAATGACTTGCTTGGTAGAGAGCACACTGTACCATGGGCAAAGTCCTGGGTTCAAACCTTGGCACCACAGATAGTAGGAGGTATTCTCTCCTCCTTCTCCAACTGAAATAAGAAGATAAAGAAGTCAGCCTGAGGCTCACTGGGGTGGACCTGCCATGGGCATGGCCCAGGGGGAATTTGCCTGGAGGATGTTAGCGGGTACCCATAAGGACTGGAAGTGGCCCCTGCCGACGGGGAGTCCTGGTCCTGTCCAGTGTGAGTGCTCCGTGATCCTAGCTCTGCTCATACCTTGCCCTGGCTCATGGTGGCTCAACTCTGCCCCAGAATGTGTTTTTGTATAAATATTTACAGAGCAAAGAGTCAATTGGGGGGTGGGGTGAGGATGAGGAAAGATGCCTTTGTCATGAGAGAGGAGTCCTAAGTCTAGTGGAAATTCTGCTCTGGGAAAGAGAAACTCTGAGTGAGACCTCAGCTCCTGGGACCCTGGCAGAGCTCCTCCCCAGACGGTCCTGGGCGGGGCTTCCCTTTTGGAGAAGGGGCGGGGCGGACAACCCTGTCTTTCTGTGAGCTCTGCTCTGCTTCAGAGAAGGGATCCTGACAGGAACCAAGTTCAGCCTTAAGGTGCTCCTGGGGACGTCTCCGTGCCTCCACCGGACACAGCCCCCCTTCCTAGCCCGGCTTCCTTCTTCCAAATCACACGCAGGAGACCCTCCTTACCTCCTTCCCACAAAGTCCGGACCCCAGGGGTTCAGATCTTCTCGAAAGGTGGCTAAGTGCTAAAGGACCTCGAGGAAGAGGACTTTGGGCACTTAGTAGGTTTTGCTCTGGTTTTGTTCCTTGTTTTATCTGTAGCAGCTAATTCGAAGCACGTTGTGTTAGTTTTGAGAAGAGCAGAGCTTTCTGCCGCAAGTAGCATCCTGAGTCGTGCTGACATGCACATGTGGCCCTCCTTCCCCTGGGGCTGAGTGCCCTGACGGACTAGGTGGGCGCTCATCTGTCCAGAGGATTCTCAGGGGCTCCAGGAAGCACCCAACAGTGTGTTACGACTGTGAGCAAGAGGCAGAAAGAACCTCCTTTGAAAGCCGGGTTCTGAACCCAGGGAGATAGTGCAGCAACAGCACATAGGGATTGCATGCGATTCATCCCAGGGAGCATTCCGGTGGCCGCCAGAGCTCGCGGTCAAAGAGAAACAAAGCCAGCCTGCTCTAGCTCTGCTCCTTCCAGTTGCGTGACCTTGGACTGTGCCCCGGCTTCCTCCTCTGAACCGTAGCCTGGGCCTTCCTCCCTCAGGGGCTTGTAAATGGCAGGGACGCCTCTCCCAGCTGGCATTTATGGGCACCTGTCAAGGACTCCCTGGAACAGACAAAAGGAGACAAAGGGGAGAGAGCCAGGCTGCGTCCTGCTGCGAGCTGGAACTGTACTCAGCGCAGAGTGTCGCCCTGTTAGTATTCTCCGGGCGGCTGAGCTTGCGGGCAGAGTCTGGGGTCCTGGATGCCACCCTGAGTGGAGGAGGGGCTCAGAATAGTTTGGGGAGGCGGGGGAATGAATTGAAGGCCTCTGGTTTCTTCTTGTTGTCAAAGGGACCTTCAGTCACCAGTCCTGGATCTGTCTGCTGTCCCTGCTCTGGCCTGAGAATCTAGAAAGTACATCCCACTCATCCCTCTATACCCTTCGGTCGTCTGAAGCCCAGCAGACTTAGGGCAGGAGGCTGGTGGCTGGAAGGACATGGCTGATGGGTTCCTAGAGTGGGTTCCCTCACCTGCCACCGCCCCCATCTCCCCCGCCTTTGCAGGAGCAGAAGGTCACTCAACACCATGAGCAGCACTCTGTCACCCACGGACTTTGACAGCTTGGAGATCCAGGGCCAGTACAGCGACATCAACAACCGCTGGGACCTGCCCGACTCCGACTGGGACAATGACAGCAGCTCGGCCCGCCTCTTCGAGCGGTCCCGCATTAAGGCCCTGGCAGGTGAGGCCGGGTGGAGAGCCAGCCGGGAGGGAGGCTTATCCCGCAGTCCTTGCCCTACCGGGGAGACCAGCTTCCCTTCTAAGAAGTCCACATCCTCCCGCTCCACCCTTGCCTGCTCCCCAACTCCAGCCTCAAGAACAGACTTCAGGCAGGGCCACAAGATGGCTCAGCAAGGGGAATGAATGCATGCCACGCCACACCTCGGTCCCTGGGTTCCATCCCCAGCACCACAGGGAAGCACCGTGACAGCACGAAAGAGGCTCTGGGGATGGTGGAGCAGAGCTGAGGTGTCTCTCCTTCTCTTTCTTTCTGTCTCTACCACCACTCCACTCCCAGCACTTTTTTTTTTTCTTCCAGATAGAGCTGGGAAACAGAGAGGAAGAGAGAGAAGGGTAAGAGGGAGAGAGAAGAGAGACCACAGCACTGCGCCACCACTTATGGAGCTTCCTGTGCGCAGCTGCTCCCATGTGCTGGATGTAGGCTAGAACCTGCGTCCTCACACATGACTATGTGTGTGTTCTGCCGCCTGAGTTATCTCCCGGTCCTTCTCTCTCTCTTTTGATTTTGAATTTTTTAAAAACTAGGCTGGGGGTGGGTGGTGGTGCACCCAATGGAATACACACAGTACCTTGCACAAGGACCCAGGTTCAATCTCCTGCTTCTCACCTGAAGGGGGAAGCTTCACAAGCAGGTCTGCAGGTATCTTTTTCTCTCTCTTCCCCTTTCCTTTCTCTCTCTCTCTCTTTCTTTTTTAAATCTTTATTTGTGTACTAGATAAAGACAGACAGAAATTGAGAGGAAAGGGGGTGATAGAAAGGGAAAGAGATAGAGAGACACCTGCAGCCCTGCTTCACCACTCGTGAAACTTTCCCCCTGCAGGTGGGGACCAGGGGCTCAAAGCTGGGTCCTTTTGCTTTGTAACATGTGCGCTCAACCAGGTGTGCCACCACCCAGCCCCTCCCTTTCCCTTTCCATTTCTCTCTATCCTATCAAATAAAAGAAAACGGGGGGGGGGGGGAGAGGGAGAAAGAGAAAGAAATGGTCCTTGTGAGCAATGGATTTGTCATGCAGGTACTGAGCCCCACTGATAACCTTGGTGGCAATAAAAATAATAGATCCAAAAAAAAATTTTTTAACTGGGCAGAGGAGGGTTCTGGGCACTCCGACCCATATATTTAAAAATACTAAACACCATGCAATCCAAAACATTCTCTAGATTCCCTTCCCTGAAGCATGGAGAAGCCAGAGACTCAGGGCGGGAGAGATAGCATAATGGTTATGCAAAGAAACTCATGCCTGATACTCCAAATCCCAGGTTCAATCCCCTGCACCACCATAAGCCAGAGCTGAGCAGTGCTCTGGTTAAAAAAAAAAAAAAAGGGGGGGGAGTCGGGTGGTAGCCCAGTGGGTTAAGCGCACATGGTGCAAAGCATAAGGACCGGCTTAAGGATCCTGATTTCAGCCCCAGGCTCCCCACCTGCAGGGGAATCGCTTCACAAGCGGTGAAGCAGGTCTGCAAGTGTCTGTCTCTTTCCCTCTCTATCTCCCCTCCCATTCTCAGTTTCTCTCTGTCTTATTCAGTAAAATGAAAAAAAAAAAAAAAAAAGGCCTCCAGGAGCAGTGGATTCTCTCCTCCTCTCTGTCTCCCCTCCTCTGTCCATTTCTCTCTGTCCTATCCAACAAGAACATCAATAATAACTACAACAATAAAACAAGGGCAACAAAAGGGAATGAATGAAGAAAGAAAGAAAGAGAGAGAGAGAGAGAGAGAAAGAGGAAGAAGAAATATTTGGGTGAAGCAGGTAACATAATAGAGAAGCCGGAGACTCGGTGGCACTCTCCTCTTCACCCAGCTGACTTCCTGGCATGATTTATTTTAAAAATAATTTATCCAGGTGAGTAGAAAGCTCGCTCACTGGCAGGTCACCTGGCCATCACGCACTCAGCCTAGATTTGAGCCCTCGCAGCACATGAGATCATCACTGAGGTACCAGGGGAAGATGAATGCTGTGGTATCTCTCCCTCTTTCATTCTACTGGGATAAAAAAACAGCAGCCTGGGAGTATTGAAATCTTGCATGCGCAAGGCCCTGACTCCATAAGGAAACAATTATTTTATTTATGTAATTAATTCAACAGTTATTGATGGGGGCAGTGGTGCACCAGGCTAAGTGCACGCAGTATGAAGCGCAAGGACCAGCGCAAGGATCCGGCTCAACACTCCCCCTCCCCCGCTCCTGGCTCCCCACCTGGAGGGAGGTCGCTTCACAAGCGGTGAAGCAGGTCTGCAAGTGTCTCTCTGTCTCTTTTCCTCTCTATCTCCCCTCCCATTCTCAATTTCTCTCTGTCTTATTCAGTAAAATGAAAACATAAAAAAAAGGCCTCCAGGAGCAGTGGATTCATAGTGTTAGCACCAAGCCCCAGCAATAACTCTACAGGCCAAACAAACAAACAAAAAGAACGGCACATAATACGAGAAAGGAAGGAAGGAATCAGAGCACCCTCCAGTAGGTCAAGTACCAAGAATTGAACCGGAGGTCTCAGGCATGCAAGGCCACCAGCTGAACTATCTCCCCAGATGCCTGTCTTTTCCCCCTTTTGTTTTTGTTTGTTTGTTTTCTTATATGAGTTAGAGATCAAACAGCTCACTTAGTGCCCTGTTTTTCTACGGGCATACCCAGGTTCTAGCCTGGCCCCCACGGAATCGAAGGAAGCTTCAGTACTGGTGTTTTTTTTTCTCTTTTTTTTTGACCAGAGCACTGCTCAGTTCTGGGTTATGGTGGTGCAGGGGATGGAACCTGGGACTTCAAAGCCTCAGTCAAGAGAGTCTCTTTGCATAACCATTATGCTATCTCCAGCCCTCCACCCCCACCCCTCTTTTCCTCCCCTCCCCCTCTGCCTCTACAGCTCTGTCTGTATCTTTAAAAAGAGAGGGTCTGGAGAGAGCGCCACTCCACTCTGGCATACAGGATATCAGGAATCCAGCCTAAGCCCCATGCATGCCAGTCCTGCACCCTACCCACCTCCCCAGCCACATGCTGAGTCTTCCTGGATTTCCTGGCTTGTTCTGTGTCCATCAATTATTCTCTCTTCCCTCCTCCCGCCCCCATCTTCCACCTGCCACCTGTCCCGCCCAGCCTTTCATCTTCCTAGAACAGGTCCCCTCCGTGCTGGCTGGGTTCCGAGTGGCTTCCGCAGCCCTGCCTCCTCCCGCCTTTGCTCTCTGTTGGCTGGCCCCTGCCCTGCCCTCCGGCCTGGGTTCTCCCCTTCTTGGGCTCTGAACCAGTCAGACGGGCCTCTAGCGAGAGGGAGGTGTTGGCATGGCAACATGAGTGTGGCTGCCACCTGACACCACCATGGGGTTGAGTCACCCCCTCACTCCACGGCCACCCACCCACCCAGCCTGGCACCCCTCCCTCATCCTTTCCACTGACCTGATGGCCTGCCGGCTGGTATGGGGGCAAAGTCACAGTGGAAGCCCTTCAGAGGAAGGCAGCTCCCCCCCCCCCCCCCGACCGGCCCCAGACCTGACCCTCCACATACAGTGTTTTCTATCTTCTATGGGTATTCTTTCATTTTCTTTTTTTAAGATTTTATTTATTCATGAAGAACATAGGCAGAGAGGAGGCTGGGTGGTGACACACCCGGTTAAGTGTACATAGTACTAAGTGTAAGAGCCCCCAGCTCCCCATCTGCAGAAGGGACATTTCACAAGCAGTGAAACAGATCTGCTGGTGCCTGTCTCTCTCTCCCTCTCTAAGTCTCCCCCTCTCCTCAGTTTCTCTCTGTCCTATCCAATAACATGGAAAAAATAGCCACTGGGAGCACTAGATTCGTAATGCCGACACAGAGTCCCAATAATAACCCCGAAGGCAAAACAATTAATAAATAAATAGGCGGTGAGAGAGAGAGAGAACAAGACACCACTCCGTCACTGTGCTGCCGGGGGTCGAACTCAGGACCCCTCGTCTGAGAGTCCAATGCCTCATGTACTGAGCCATCTCTCGGACCGCCATTTTATTCTGCTTTTCGGCGGTGCTGGGGGAGGAGTCCCGGACCTTGGGCATGCATGCTACTGCCGAGAAGCCTCCACTTTCCAGTCTGCTAGTTTGTATTTATTTTCCTGGCACCGAGAAAATGAACCCAGGGTCTTGCACATGCACCATTACCAAGTGGCCTCCCTGGACCAGTGTGTTCGCATTCTTTTATTTTTAGAGAGAAAGAGAGAGAGAGAGAGAGAAGACAGAGAGGAGAGGCACCACAACACTACCCCATCATCCCAGAGCTCTCCCAGTGCCTCCACGGTGCTCCTCTGCGGTGTTGGGGCTCAAGCCCAGTGTAGCCCAGTTTCCATGTGAGGGCCCCTGTGTGGCAGCCATAGCAACCGGGGACCTCTTGTCATTTTCTTGTCATGGTTGGGCCTGGAGACTGGCTTGTGAACCACGCTTGTCAGTTTCTGCACACAGAAACTGGGCTCTGGGCAAGGCTGTCTCTTTGGGGAAAGTTCCTCGTAGCCCCATGTGGGGTGTGTACAGACCTTCTGGAAGTACCCGGAGGTCTACATGCAGGGCTTCCTCGACGTCTGGGCACACGCAGCCTGGAGCTGTCCTGCGGAGGCCTCTGTAGGCCTAGTGAACCTAGAACAGGGTGTGGGCGGCCAGAGCCCAAGCCAGGGCAGGGAGTCAGTGCAGGAGGCCCCAGAGTCTACTCCCAGCACCACCCACAGCCAGAGCTAAGTGGTGCTCTGGTCAGAAAATAAGGGAGGGTAGGTGAGAGTTCACTCAGTAGGGCACACGTGTTACCACATGCAAGGAGGCAGGTTCAAACCCCTGGTGCCGTTGCCTCCCACCCCGCAGGGGAGAAGTCTCATGCGTGGTGGAGGAGGGCTGTAGGTTTCTCTCTTTCCTTTTCTTTTTTCTTTCTTTCTTTCTTTTTTTTTTTTTTTTTTTAAGAATTTATTCATGAGAAAGATAGGAGAGAAAGAGCCAGACATCACTCTGGTCCATGTGCTGCCAGGGATTGAACTCTAAGACCTCATGGTTGAGAATCCAGTGCTTTATCCACTGTGCCACCTCCCAGACCACAGTCTCCTTCCTTTTCTATCTACCCCCCTCACCTCCAGCCCCCCCCCCCAAAAAAAAAAAAAAGTGATGGAAAGAGTGGGCAGATGTTTCCCAGATGGAGGGCGGGCGCATGGCCTGGTGTACCAGTGGCTGGGGACAAGGAAGGAGCTGAGTGGGAGGTGACGGGGGGGGGGGGGGGGGGGAGGGGGGGCAGGAGAGAGGCTGGCAGTGCCCCCCCCCACAGGACTGCCTTCAGATCTCTTTGAAGAGCTCCCCCTCCCTCGTTTCTCCGCTTGCTGAGCTGCAGGTCCTAGACTCGCCCTGAAGGGGGACCCCTGGAGTCACGGGGTGGGGGCCTCCGGCTCGCTCCCCCCACACCTGGGGAGGAGGGGTTTGCAGTGGGAGCCCCGGGGCTGGGCCGGGCGGCCCGCCCCCTCCCCGCCGCGCCCTCCCCGCCGCGCCCTGCCCGCCGCCGCCCCGCCTCCCCCCTCCCCCGGCTCCGTCCGACCTGTTTGTCTGGCGCTGCCTGTGTCTGTCCGCGGGCCAGGTGTGCCGGCCGACTGGTCCCGCAGCCCGGGAGTTCGCACGCCCCGAAACTCTCTCCCCTGCTTCTGGAACCTTCTGGCGCCCTAGAGCCGCCTCCCCGCAGCCCCCTTCCTCACCCTGCACGGGCTTCCCCAGGCTCTCGGGGAGCAGGAGCTGGTGCCCGGGCCGGCCGGCAGGGCATGGACTGAGCGCAGCGGGCACCATGAATGGGGGCGCGCTGAGCGGGGCGCCGAGGGCCGGTCTGGGTCTGGACGGGGCGGGCGAGCTGCACTACGAGGCCCTGGAGGGTGCTCAGCACCCGGCCGGGCTGCTGCTCTCGCCCGCCGCCTTCATCAACCCGGCCCAGTATGCCAGCGTGCTGGAGGGGCGCTTCAAGCAGCTGCAAGGTGAGCCCAGCTCCCGGGGGACGTCTGCTTCTTGCCACCCGGGGCCCAGGAAGTGACCAGGGACGGGGCGAGGGGTGAGTGGGACGGGGGAGCCGGTGGGATTGGGGCCGCGTGTGTGTGTCATGCCTGTCCCCGCAGTGCAGCCGCATGGGGCCCTTGCAGCGGCTGGCTGCATCTGTGCGGGCCAGCAGGGAAGCAGGGGTCTGGCTGGGCCTGGAGGTGAGGTTTCCCCCCCACCCCCCAAGGAGAGACAGGAGGCTCCGGACCCGAGCTGGTGTGGAGGTGCCAGGAGGCTGGGCGAGTGGTGGCTGAGTTCAGGCGTGTGCCACCCCTCTGGCTCAGAGCTCTCTGCATTTCTGGGGGCCACTTACTGGGGAGACACTTTGGGAATCGGCACTTGACCTCTGGTGCTTGGCTGGGGCCTTCTGCCCACACACCTGCCTTGCCCCTGTATAACTGGCAGCAGAGAGACCCCCCTGCCTCTTCCATACAGTCATGGTTGGCAGGGTCTGGGTGTCCCCCCTGCCTTCCTGGGCGCTGCCTCCACCCTCCACCCCACCCCAGCTTGGCCCAGGGAGCAGGGGCTTGGAGGGATGGGTGCCGGGAACAGTCACCGGCATGCCTCAGAGTCTGGTGGGTGAGGGGTACAGGAATGTGAGATTAAGGGTGAGCCTGGGTTTCTGAGATGCTGGTCTGGATGCACAGGAAGGCGTCTGGGCCTGGTGGCTCACGGCTGGCTGCTGGCTGGCGTGTGGTGACACCCTCCTGAGGCCCGGGCTGCCCTACATCTTGTATTGTGCACCACTGTTAATTTGGAGTTTTTCTCTAGACTCTAAAAGCATTCCTTCATCCACAGCTCATGTGGACCAAGAAAGAGGGCAAGTTCTCACTTAAAAACAAAGGCTGGGGAGATAGCATAATGGTTATGCGAAAGACTTTCAAGCCTGAGGCTCCAAAGACCCAGGTTCAGTTCCCCAGCTCCACCATAAGCCAGAGCTGATCAGTGCTCTGGTAGCTGTCTCTGTGTATCTTTCTCTCTGTATCTCTATTTCACTAAAAATAAATAATATATATATTTTTAAAAGTATAGAGCTCGGGAGATAACGTACTCATTACACCAAAGACTCTCATACCTAAGTCCCTAAGTTCCTGGGTTCAGTCCCCAACACCACCACAAGCCAGAGCTCAGCAGGGCTCTAGTCCCTCATTCTCTGTAGTGCTCCTCATTAAATCATTAACTAAATAGTATAAAAATCTTTAAGAATTTTAAAATCTATATTTTGTTTTATAAGAGAGACCAAAGCATCACTGCACCATATGTGGAACTGGGGCTCGAACCAGGGTGGGGCGCTTGGCAAGGCAGACTCCCTACCTGGTGAGCTCACCCCAGTACCAATAAGAACTATTTTCCCGGGGAGGCAGGCGGTAGCGCAGCGGGTTAAGCACGCCTGATGCAAAGCGCGAGGACCGGCGTAAGGATCCCGGTACGAGACCCTGGCTCCCCACCTGCAGGGGAGTCGCTTCACAGGCAGTGAAGCAGGTCTGCAGGTGTCTGTCTTCCTCTCCCCCTCTCTGTCTTCCCCTCCTCTCTCCATTTCTCTCTGTCCTGTCCAACAACAGTGACATCAATAATAACTACAACAATAAAGCAACAAGGGCAACAAGAGGGAAAATAAATTAAAAAATATATATACAGTAAAAAAAATTTTTAAATTAAAAAAGAACTATTTTCCCTGGTCCCAATTTTCCAGATTATACGGGACCCGGAGCCAGCTCACCCTCTAGAGTGCCTTTCACGCACGAGGCCCTGGGTTCGATTCCTGGCACCAGGGGTAGTTTATTGGATGGTGGAGCAGTGCTGTAGTGCCTCTCTTTTCTCTGATTTCTTTCTCCCCTCTCTTTCTCACTCTAAGAAATAAATCATTTATAATGTGCTTTCAGCAGTGCTACTATGCGAGCTTGAGGCCGTGGGTTTAGTCCCCGTCACACCATGTCTGTAAATCCTTTTTCTGCTTAGCATGGGGATGCTGGTGTCCAAGGACTGCGTCAGTGACTTGAGCCCAGAGGCAGCTCAGCCCCAGGAGAGCCAGCTGAGTCAGGAGGCCTGCAGCCTCGCAGTGTCAGGGCCTCCTAACGACCACTGGCCGGTGTCATCTGGGCCCACACCCTCTGTTCAGCCTCCTGGGGAAGCGGAAAGGCTTAGCTGGCCTGAGGGTGAGGCCACGTGGAGGCAGGAGAACAGTCCCTCATGGGTAGCTCACTCACACAGTGACCCAGCAAGTGGAAAGCAATGTGCCCACTTTATAGATGGGGAAAGTGAGGCTTGAACCAGTGAAGCGACGGCGATTCATTTCCAGAGGCCTGACCCCAGGCCCCAGCCCTTCCTATGTGTCCACAGCCTCCATTCTGTCCCTTTCTTCTCTTTCTTTGGTTGTGGATCCAGAGCCTCAGATATTCATGATCTCACCACTTCTGGGCTGCATTTTCCTTCAGAGGGAGGGAGCGTTACCACATCACTGGGGCTTCCCCCAGTGCCTTAGTGTCTCCAGTGTGGTACCAGGGCTCTGATCTGCTGAGCTAGTTCTCCTCTCCCATCCTCAGTGCTTGTAAGTTCTCCCAACCTTCCTTCTCAGAACCAGTTCTCTGCCTCTTGCATCTGTGTGTGTTTAAGTGTTTATTTCCCATGAGACAGAGAATTTCACAGGAGAGAGAGAGAGAGAGAGATGCCAGGGCACCACTGTGGCACATGCAGCACTGGGGATGCAGTTGCGAGCCGTGGGCATGCAAGCCCTGCGCTCCACCAGCTGTGCTCTCTCTTCTGCACACTGCTCACTGAGTCCCCTCCCTGTCTACCCCCAGTCTTTTTTGTTTGTTTGTTTTTAAACATATTATTATTTTTTAAGATCTTATTTATTTATGAGGAAGATAGGAAGAGAGAGAAAGAACCAGACATCACTCTGGCACTTGTGCTGCCGGGGATCGAACTCAGGACCTCATGCTTGAGAGTCCAAAGCTTTACCACTGCGCCACCTCCCGGACCACCCCCCCAGTCTCTTATAGGCTCTTAACTCTGCCTCTGGGGCGCCCCTCCACCCCACTGGTACTTAGAAGCAGGTGCCCCAGCACCAGAAGGGTAGCCATGACCCCTTGTCGCCCGCTGCCCGCACAGATGAGCGGGAGGCTGTGCAGAAGAAGACCTTCACCAAGTGGGTGAACTCGCACCTGGCGCGAGTGACCTGCCGCGTGGGGGACCTGTACAGCGACCTCCGGGACGGCCGGAACCTCCTGCGGCTCCTCGAGGTGCTCTCTGGGGAGACACTGGTGAGCTGTGGCTGCGGCGACTGGGAGGTGGGAGAAGTCTGGGAAACGGGGTGTGTGTGTGTGTGTGTGTGTGTGTGTGTGTGTGTGTGTGGACTGAGCAAGGGCTGTGGAAAGCGGTTGGTTGGGCTGTAGCGCAGTGGGTTAAGCGCACATGGCACAAAGCGCAAGGAGCGGCGTAAGGATCCCGGTTCGAGCCCCCTGGCTCCCCACCTGCAGGGGAGTTGCTTCACAGGTGAAGCAGGTCTGCAGGTGTCTGTCTTTCTCTCCTGTCTGTCTTCCCCTCCTCTCTCCATTTCTCTCTGTCCTATCCAACAACGACGACATCAATAACAACAACAATAGCTATAAAAATACAACAGCAAGGGCAACAAAAGGAAAGAAATAAGATTTTTAAAAAGTCAGTGATGAAGACCTTGTATTTAAAGAGTGGAGGACTCAGGGGCCAGCAGTAGCACAGCGGGTTAAGCACATGAGGCGCAAAGCACAAGGACTGGCTGAAGGACCCCGGTTTGAGCCTTCAGCTCCCCACCTGCAGGGGAGTCTCTTCACAGGCAGTGAAGCAGGTCTGCAGGTGTCTGTCTTTCTCTCCCCCTCTCTGCCTTCCCCTCCTCTCTCCATTTCTCTCTGTCCTGTCCAACAACGATGACATCAACAACAACATTAATAACTACAGCAACAATAAAAAAAACAAGGGCAACAAAAAGGGGAAAATAAATTTACTTATAAATAATAACAATAACAACAACAATAATAATAAATGGGGGTGTATCCTTAGAGATTTGGGGACAGAGGTCCCATTCAAAGTCTCTCTTCCTGTGCCCTGGCTCAGGGTCTCCTAATTCCCTTGGGAATCTTAATCCGCCCCAACTCCAGGGACTCCAGCTCAGCTCTGCTGTCCCTGCCCAGAGCTCCAGGGAGGCTGCGGGGCCAGAGTGTGACCTGTGACCCCTGCCTCCCCTCACCCCGCAGCCAAAACCCACCAAGGGCCGCATGCGGATCCACTGCCTGGAGAACGTGGACAAGGCGCTGCAGTTCCTGAAGGAGCAGAAGGTGCACCTGGAGAACATGGGGTCCCACGACATCGTGGACGGGAACCACCGGCTGACGCTCGGCCTGGTCTGGACCATCATCCTGCGCTTCCAGGTACCCGCCCCTCAGCTGGACCAAGGGACCAAAGCCAGGCTCCAGGAACTTTGTGTAGTAGTTTCCAGTCCACTACACCCCCCCACCCCTTTTTTTTTTGATTACCACTAGGGTTACCTAGGGGGCTAGGTGCTGGCATGATAAGTCCACCACTCTTAATGGCCATTTTTTTTTTAATCTTTTTTTTAAATTTTATTTTATTAATTTTATTTTTGAGAGAGATGCAGAGAGAGACACACACACACACACAGAGAAATACCAGAGCACTAGAGCACTGCTCAGCTCTGGTTTATGGTGGTACGGGGGATTGAACCTGGGACTTAGGAGCCTCAGGCATGAGAGTCTGTTTGCATAATTATTATGCTGTCTCCCCCGCCCCTTTTAAAAGTTTTTTATTACCTTTATTTATTTATTGGATAGAGACAGCCAGAAATTGAGAGGGAAGTGAGAAGGAAGGGAGAGAGACAGAGAGACACCTGCAGCCCTGATTCACCACTCGCAAAGCTTTCCCCTTGCAGGTGGGGACCGGGGGCTCGAACCGGGGTCCTTGTGCACTGTAACATGTGCGCTCAACCAGGTGCACCACCACCCGGCCCCACGGCCATTTTCACTTATTTGTCTTTCTTTCTATTTTATTTGCTCGGACAGAAAGAAATGGAGAGGGGAGGAGGAGATACACACACACAGTGGGGGCGGGGAAGACCTGCAGACCTGCTTCACCACTTGTGAAGCTTCCCCTCTGCACGTGCAGAGCGGGGTCTTGAACCTGGGTCCTTGTGCATGGTACTGTGTGGGCTCAGCCATGACTGGCGCACCCCTCTATCCTCCCTTTTTTTTTTTAAAGATGTGATTGTTGATGCACTTAAGGCCCATGTGGTATCAGGGCTGACTTCGGGGCCTCAAGCGCACAAGTACTTGGCCACACAGCCTGTAGGTTTCCTTTGTCAAGTAATTCGTATTTTTTTTATTATTTTTGGTTTGTTTGTTTGCCTCCGGGGTTATCTATCAGTTGGGTTTGGTGCCTGCACAACAAATCCACTGCTCCTGGCGGCCATGTATTTCATTTTTGATTGGATAGGACAGAGAGAAGTTGAAGGGGAGGAAGACAGAGGGAGAGTGAAAGAGAGACACCTGCAGACCTGCTTTGCCACTTGGGCAGTGCCCCTTGCTGCAGGGGGGGAGCGGGGGCTGGCTCCGCATCCTTGCACTTCATGCTATGTGCATCACTGCCCAGTCCCCTGAACATTTTTTTAAATTTTATTTATTTTTTATTCCCTTTTGTTGTCCTTGTTATTTTATTGTTGTACTTATTGATGTCGTTGTTGGATAGGACAGAGAGAAATGGAGAGAGGAGGGAAAGACAGAGAGAGGAGAGAAAGACAGACACCTGCAGACCTGCTTCACCGCCAGGATCCTTATGCCGGTCCTTGCACTTTGTGCCATGTGCGCTTAACCCGCTGCGCTACTGCCTGACTCCCCTGAATATTTTTTCTTAAGTTAATTTTTTTTTTTTCTAGAGGGAGAAGGACAGGGACAGGGACAGGGTGAGCATAAGCCCCAGAGCATCACTCTGGCACATGTGCTGCTGGGGATTCCGCTCAGAACCTCATGCTGGTGGGTTCATCAGAGGCCCAGCATCAAGTCCCGGGCCAGGGACACTTGCAGGGAAGACTTCGCAGGCATTGCACAACCAGAGCCTCTGAAGAGGAGCCTGTCCCCATGAGACAGGGAGGCCGCTCCTGTCCTGGCCAGACTCCTGTCCCTGTGTCCTTCACGCGGATCACATGCCACTGAGCCGCATATTGGCCTTCCTGGGACCAGCCGGGCTGTTGTTTTTTGTTTGTTTGTAATGTGTTTTTAATGTTGTTTATTTACTGATTGGGCAAAGACAGAGAAATAGAGAAGGGGAGAGGGGGAGAGACACTGGCAACACCGCTCTACCACTTGTGAAGCCTCCCCTCCAGCAGGTAGGGGCCTGGGGCTTGAACCCAGGTCCTTGCACATTTACCATGTGCACCCAACCAGGTGCACTACCGCCTGCCCCGTATTTATTTATTTATTTATTTATTTATGTATTTATTTATTTATGTATTATCGCCACCAGGGTTATCAGTGGTGTCAGCACTAGAAATCTAGAGCTCCCAGAGGCCCGGCCCCTTTCCCACTTTTCCCCCCTTTCTACTTTATTGGATAGAATAGAAAGAAACTGGGAGTCGGGCGGTAGCGCAGCAGGTTAAGCACAAGTGGTGCAAAACGCAAGGACCGGCCTAAGGACCCTGGTTCAAGCCCCCAGGTCCCCACCTGTAGGGGGGTCGCTTCACAGGCGGTGAAGCAGGTCTGCAGGTGTCTGTCTTTCTCTCCCCCTCTCTGTCTTCCCCTCCTCTCTCCATTTCTCTCTGTCCTAGCCAACAACGGCGACAACAATAGTAACTACAACAATAAAACAACAAGGGCAACAAGAGGGAATGTGTGTGTGTGTGTGTGTGTGTGTGTGTGTGTGTGTGTGTGTGTGTGTGTGTGTGTGTGTGTGTAAAAAATAGAGAGAAACTGAGCAGGGAGGGGAGAGATAGAGGGAGAAAGACACCTGTAGGTCTTCTTCTCTGCTTGTGAAGTGTCCTCCTTGCAGGTGGGGAGCAGGGGCTCAAACCTGGGTCCTTGTGCATGGTGGTAGGTGTGCTTAACCAGGTGAGCCACCACGCGCCCCCGTATTTATTTATTTATTTATTTATTTATTTATTTATATTTATGAGAGAGACAGCACAGGGCTCTGGTCCATCCAGTGTGGTGTGAGAGCTTGAGTCTGGGGCTTCTGCGGGCAATCCATGCCCTCTACCCACTGAGCCACCTTCCCACGCCAGTGCTGGAAGTTAGTTATACAGACTGCTCCTCCGCACCAGAGAGTTTGAGAACGGGTCACCGGCCCACCCCCGGCGTGGGTTTCTCTGCTCACTTCACTCGAAGAACGTTCCCTGCTCCTTCTAGCACCGTGAGCACTGCCAGACCGAGCTCACAGAGATGCCACGGTTCTCCCGCTGCCCCCTTCCCGTCGGGCTGTAACCACCCCACCCCCCTAGTCCTGAGAGGAGCCTGTCGTCTTCACCTTCAAAACCCAACTCTTTAAGCGCAGGTGGCGCAAAGCGCAAGGATCAGCGTAAAGATCCCGGTTCGAGCCCCCGGCTCCCCACCTGCAGGGGAGTCGCTTCACAGGCAGTGAAGCAGGTCTGCGGGTGTCTGTCTGTCTTTCTCTCCCCCTCTCTGTCTTCCCCTCCTCTCTCCATTTCTCTCTGTCCTATCCAACAACAACAACATCAATAACAATAATAACTACAACAACAATAAAAAAACAAGGGCAATGAAAAGGGAATAAATAAATATTAATTAAAAAAAAAAGAAAAAGAATTAAAAAAAAAAAACCAGTGCTTAAGACAATGCTCTCAGGTCCTGGAGGGACCAACTTTCTTTCTTTTCAGAGTCTCTTCCATATCCCTAACTTCCTGCCCCACTCTGCTGCCTCGGACCCCTGTGATGGCCCCAGGATTTGTAGCCCAGGAGGAAGCATGCCAGGCTCTGTCCACAGACCCCCACCCCCACCCCCTCCCCATCACCATTCCAGGAGCGATAGAGCATCATTTGTGTGGGTCTCTCAGCATCTCTGCTTGTTCCTGGGACCCCTGTTCAGAGAGGAACTTCCTCCCTCCCTCCCTCCCTCCCTTCCTTCCTTCCTTCATTCCTTCATTCCTCCCCTCCCAGATTCAAGACATCAGCGTGGAGACAGAAGACAACAAGGAGAAGAAGTCAGCCAAGGACGCCTTGCTGCTGTGGTGTCAGATGAAGACCGCGGGGTGAGGCGGGTTCTGCGGGCGGGCGGGCGGGCGCCCACGGCGGGCCCCAGGCCTCTCCTCCTCCTGGAGCTGGGTTCACGGTTGAGCAGCATGAGGGTCAGTGTCGCCCCCGGCGGCCGCCGGCCTCTGCTTCCAGGTACCCCAATGTCAACGTGCATAACTTCACCACCAGCTGGAGAGACGGGCTGGCCTTCAACGCCATCGTGCACAAGCACCGGTGAGAACCACTGGGGAGACAGGTAGATAGGTCAGCTGCTAGAACATGGACTTGAATGCCTGGGGTTCCCGGTTCAATCCCTGATGCCACATGTACCAGGGTGGTGCTCTGGCTCCTATCTCTCCCTCTCCCTCTTTCTCAATACTACCTCCATGTGCAATACATTTTTAAAATTTTTATTTATTCCTTTTTGTTGCCCTTGTTTTTTTATTGTTTTTTATTTTTTATTTTTTTTATTGTTGTAGTTGTTGTTGTAGTTGATGTCATCGCTGTTGGATAGGACAGAGAAATGGAGAGAGGAGGGGAAGACAGAGAGGGGGAGAGAAAGACAGACACCTACAGACCTGCTTCACCGCCTGTGAAGCAACCCCCCTGCAGGTGGGGAGCCGGGGGCTCGAACCAGGATCCTTATATCCGTCCTTGCACTTTGCACCACTTGTGCTGAACCCGCTGCACTGCCACCCGACTCTCTATAATGTTTTTATAGTACCAGTGAGAAGATGGGGTGGTCTCATGAGCCCAGGGCATGCACCCTCAGGGACAGCCATGAGCAGAGCTATGTGGTACCAGTCAGGAGGGACAAGCCGAGATCTGGAAAGGGTGGTACAGTGGGCCTGGGTTTGAGATGCCTGCTCTGTCCAGAGGAGCTGGTGACGTTGGGAACTGGATCCAAGTGACTGGGGCTTTCCACCCCATCCTGTCTTCTCTGTCCACGCTCCCTGCCCAGGCCAGACCTGCTGGACTTCGAGTCCCTGAAGAAGTGCAACGCCCACTACAACCTGCAGAACGCCTTCAATGTGGCAGAGAAGGAGCTGGGCCTGACAAAGCTGCTGGATCCGGAAGGTGGGGCTGAGCACTGGGAAACAGAGACCCACAGACGGAGACAAAGGGAGAAGTGTGGGAGGCTGGGAGAACGGGACATGACTGTTAACAGGAGCCAGAGTCCTTTGTGCGGTGGTGGGGACAGGCATGCTCTGTGCTGGCCGGAAACAGCTCACACAACAGAGTGCGAGTGTTACCACGCATGAAGCCCTGGGTTCAAGCCCCAGAAGCACATGGGAGAACCCAGGAGGCACTGGGGGAGTTCCATGGATACTGTGGTGTGTCTCCTCTCCCTGTGTGTTAGTCAGAGGAAGGAAGGGAGGGAGGGAAGGAGGAAAAAAGAAAGAGGGGAAAAGGGAGGGAGAAAGGAAGATAGAGGGAGGAAGAGTGGTCCAGGAGGTGGGTAAAGCACTGGACTCTCAAGCATGAAGTCCAGAGTTCAATCCCCAGTAACACATGTACCAGAGTGATGTCTGATTCTTTCTCTCTCTCTTTCCTATCTTCAAGAATAAGTAAATAAAGGGTGGAGGGTAGGTAGCATAATGGCTATGCAAACAGACTCTCATGCCTGAGGCTCCAAAGTCTCAGGTTCAATCCTCCCAACCACCATAAGCCAGAGCTGAACAGTGCTCTGGTTAAAAAAAGGAAATAAAATCTTTTTTAAAAGAGAGAGAGAAAAAGGGAGGAAAAAAGAAGGACATTGAACTATCATGCTCAGTGGCATCCCACTCCGCGGTAGAAAAACAGTGGTCCTGGACTTAGGGTCGTGAGGCTGACGTGCTGGTGGATCTTCCCTCCCCACCCCCGCCACTCAGTTCTTCTTCTTCTAGCGTTTGCCCTTCTTCCGTAGCCAGTCAACAGCGTCAGGTTGAAAGCTGTCAGGAGCTGCTTGTTGCTGGCTTTGAAAGTGACTGGGATCCATGTGGATTCAGTCGGCTAGGAAGGATCGTCAGTTTCCCCAGTGAATGGGTGCTCACGGGATGCACCACGAGAAGGTCGATCCAATGCATCCCTCACTCAGTGATCTGCTTTTAAAAGGGTGAATTTAGTGACCCAGGAGGTGGCCCAGTGAGTAGGGTGCTGGCCTTGGAAGCATGAGGTCCTGAGTTCAATTTGCAGAAATCTATGTGCCAGAGTGAAGTATTTATTAATAAGTAAATCACGTATTGAAGTGATAATAAATTAGTACATTTTACAGTGTGCAGAGCCTTTCACAGCACAGGGGTGGTTTGGGGTTTGCACTCTGCTTGTTCCGAGGAGGGAGAAGGATTTGAGAACTAGGTAACCTGTCATTGCTGCTTAGTCCCAATGGACTGTGAGTGGGAAGGGAAGGGCCCGGGCGAGGTAACGGGTGGAAGGAGCAGGTGACGTGCTGCCCGGCTGCCCTCTACCCTCTGCTTGCCCGCTCGGGCCCTTTCTTCCCAGATGTGAACGTGGACCAGCCAGACGAGAAGTCCATCATCACCTATGTGGCCACCTACTACCACTACTTCTCTAAGATGAAGGCCCTGGCCGTGGAAGGCAAGAGGATTGGCAAGGTACTCCCCCCGGGGCGGAGATGCGGAGGCCCCCCAGGCAGCCTGGGGTGGGGGGTGGAGCCCCAGGACCCCCGCACTGCCTCCCACAGGTGCTGGACCACGCCATGGAAGCCGAGCACCTGGTGGAGAAGTACGAGTCCCTGGCCTCCGAGCTGCTACAGTGGATCGAGCAAACCATCGTGACCCTCAACGACCGGCAGCTGGCTAACTCCCTGGGCGGCGTGCAGAACCAGCTGCAGTCCTTCAACTCCTACCGCACCGTGGAGAAGCCCCCCAAGTAGGCATCGGGGGGCCTGCCGAAGCGGGGAGTCTTCCTTTTTAGAGTGTAAAGAGGGAGATAGCACAGCGGTCTGCTCAGCAGGCTCTCAGGCCTGGCTCTCAGAAGTTCAATCCCTGGCACCACCAGAGGCCAGAGGCCAGAGCTGAGCACTGCGCTAGGCAGAGATAACCCAGGCTGGGGAGACAGCACAATGGTTCTGTAAACGACTCTCATGCCTGAGGCTCTGAGGTCCCAGGTTCAATCCCCAACACCACCATAAACCAGAGCTGAGAGGGGCTCTGGTCTCTCTCTCTCTGTGTATATCTCTCTTTCATTAAAAATAAATAGGAGGCTGGGTGGTGGCATAGCAGGTTAAGCGCATGTGGCACAAAGCTCAAGAGCCAGCGTATGGATCCCGGTTCGAGCCCCCAGCTCGCCACCTGCAGGGGAGTCGCTTCACAAGACGTGAAGCAGGTCTGCAGGTGTCTGTCTTTCTCTCCCCCTCTCTGTCTTCCCCTCCTCTCTGCATTTCTCTGTCCTATCCAACAACGACAACATCAATAACAGCAATAGTAACAACTACAACAATAAAACAAGGGCAACAAAAGGGAATAAATATTTAAAATAAATAAGTAAATAAAATATTTAAAGAGGAAGAAGAGGAGGAGAAGGAGGAGGAAGAGAAGGACTAGGGAGATAGCATGGTTCTGCAAAAGACTCTCCTGCCTGAGGTCCCAGGTTCAGTCCCCAGTACCACCGTCAGCCAGAGCTGAGCAGGGCTCTAGTGTAAACAAATTCAGATGAATAAGGAGGCCTTGTGGGCGGACGCAGGAGTGGCAGGGAGCCTCGTGAGCGTGACACCATGACCAGGACACTGGCTGGTGACCGGGGACTGCAACGGGGCGGGTGGGGGCACTGGGTGGATCTGGGGGGTGGACAGACCTCATTACTTTAATTCTTTTCTTAAAGGAGGGAGGGAAAGACAGAGAGGAAGGGGGAGAAGAGGGAGAGAGACCACAACACCTATCTGCTTCTCATGACCGGGTCTGAACCCAGAGCCTCACACACGCTAACTTGCTTCAGGTTCACAGAGAAAGGAAACCTGGAAGTGCTGCTGTTTACCATCCAGAGCAAACTGCGGGCCAACAACCAGAAGGTCTACACGCCCAGGGAGGGCCGGCTCATCTCCGACATCAACAAGGTCCGCCCCTGCCCCAGCCGCTGCCAGCACCCCTCCCCCCTGCCCCCTTGCCCCCCTCCCTGCCCCATCTGTCTGTTCCTGTTAGGCCACGGGGAAGTGAATGGGGCCAGGAGGTTGCTCAGTGGGTAGAGGAGCACAAGCCCCACCATCTGTCAGGACCAGGGCTCCAACCCTGACACCACATGGAGGCAACCACGAACTGCGGGGAGGGGCTTCGGGGAGGGGACTCTGGATGGTGAAGCAGTGCTGTGGTGTTTCTCCTTCTGTCCCTCTCACCATCTCTCCTCTCTAAAGGAATTTAAAAATGGGGCCAAGGAGGCTGCTCCGTGGTACTGTTTATGCATGAGGCCATAGGCTCATTCCTCAGCACTACATTTTAAAAAATTTTTAAAAGACAACACAACACAGTATTACATATGCCAGAGTGACGCCATAAATATCTCTCATTAATAAATAAACATTATGGGGGTTGGGCGGTGGTGCAGTGGGTTAAGCGCACATGGCGCAAAGCGCGAGGACCTGTGTAAGGATCCCGGTTCGAGCCTCCGGCTCCCCACCTGCAGGGGAGTCGCTTCACAGGCGGTGAAGCAGGTCTGCAGGTGTCTGTCTTTCTCTCCCCCTCTCTGTCTTCCCCTCCTCTCTCCATTTCTCTCTGTCCTATCCAACAACGAATAGCGTCAACGATGGCAATAATAATAACCGCAGCGAGGCTACAACAAGGGCAACAAAAGGGGGGAAAAATGGCCTCCAGGAGCGGTGGATTCATGGTGCAGGCACCGAGCCCAGCAATAACCCTGGAAGGAAAAAAAAAATTTTTTTAATAATAATAAATAAATAAACATTCTAGTGGTCTGGGAGGTAGTGTGATGAGTGAAGCACTGGACTCTCAAGCATGAGGTCCTGAGTTCGATCCCCGGCAGCACATGTACCAGAATGATTTCTGGATCTTTCTCCTCCTGAATAAATAAATTTAAAAAATTAAATGAAAAGATTTTTAAAATAACAAAATGGGGGCTAGGTGATAATGCACCAGATTAAGCACACATAGTACTAAGTACAAGACCAGTGCAAGGACCTGGGTTTGAGCCTCCAGCTTCCCACCTGCAGGAGACATTTCACAAGCAGTAAAGCAGGTCTGCAGGTGTCTGTCTTTCTCTCTTCGTCTCTATCTCCCCCTCCTCTCTCAATTTCTCTCTGTCCTATCCAAAAATAAAAATAAAAAAAGAATAAATGGCCACCCGGAGCAGTGGATTCATGGCGCCAGCACCAAGCCTCCACAGTAACTAACCCTGGAGGCAACAACAGTAATAATAATAACAAGGTGAAGGACTGAACAGTGCTATACTCGCTCACACACTAACAATAAGTGATCAAATAATTCGATAATTCTAAAGCTGAGGTGGCCCAGTTAGCGTGTGTGAGGCTCTGGGTTCAGACCCGGTCATGAGCAGTGGAGAGGTGTTGTGGTCTCTCTCCCTCTTCTCCCCCTTCCTCTCTGTCTTTCCCTCCCTCCTTTAAGAAAGGAATTAAAGTAATGAGGTCTGTCCACCCCCCAGATGCACCCAGTGCCCCCACCCCACCCCCTTGCAGTCCCCGGTCACCAGCCAGTGTCCTGGTCATGGTGTCACGCTCACGAGGCTCCCTGCCACTCCTGCGTCCGCCCACATTCCAGAGACCCAGCAGACCAAGCTTCCCTGGGTGCGCCCGGCCGTGACCCCTCCCCACCCAGGTGCCCCTGAGCCCTCACCCAGCCCCCGACCCCACCCCACCCTGCAGGCCTGGGAGCGGCTGGAGAAGGCTGAGCACGAGCGGGAGCTGGCCCTGCGCACCGAGCTGATCCGCCAGGAGAAGCTGGAGCAGCTGGCCGCCCGCTTCGACCGCAAGGCGGCCATGCGGGAGACCTGGCTGAGCGAGAACCAGCGCCTGGTGTCCCAGGTGTGCCGGGGGCTCCTGGCAGGCAGGGGGGAGAGAGGCGGGGGCGAGAGAGCGGCGTGCCCGGGACCCTGCCAAAGGGACAAGAGAAGCACCATGGGAGTCGGGCGGTAGCACAGCGGGTTAAGCGCAGGTGGAGCAAAGCACAAGGACTGGCGTAAGGATCCCGGTTCGAGCCCCCAGCTCCCCACCTGCAGGGGAGTCGCTTCACAGGCGGTGAAGCAGGTCTGCAGGTGTCTGTCTTTCTCTCCCCCTCTCTGTCTTCCCCTCTTCTCTCCATTTCTCTCTGTCCTATCCAACAACAACAATAATAACTACAACAATAAAACAACAAGGGCAACAAAAGGGAATAAATAAATAAATATTAAAAAGAGAGAGAGAAGCACCGGGTGGGGGCTAGAACCGAGGTGGGCCCGGGTCGGGGAGGCTCTGCAGGGCGTCCTGACCTTCCCCCCCTATGTCCGCCCCCCCCCCCCAGGACAACTTTGGGCTGGAGCTGGCGGCCGTGGAGGCGGCGGTGAGGAAGCACGAGGCCATCGAGACGGACATCGTGGCCTACAGTGGCCGCGTGCAGGCGGTGGACGCGGTGGCCGCCGAGCTGGCCGCCGAGCGCTACCACGACATCAAGCGCATCTCGGCGCGCCAGCACAACGTGGCGCGGCTCTGGGACTTCCTGCGGCAGCTGGTGGCCGCCCGGCGGGAGCGGCTCCTCCTCAGCCTGGAGGTGCACAAGGTGCTGCAGGACCTGCTCTACCTCATGGACTGGATGGAGGAGATGAAGGTCTGGCCCCTCGTCCGGCCTGGGAGGGACTCGGGGTGGGCTAGGGCCTGTACTCCTGGGGCTCGGGTGCGAGTTGGAGGAGGCTGCTGACACAGCCCAGGGATCTGTGCAGAGGGTGGGGGCAGGAGGTGATTCCCAGGCACAGCTCGGGCCGTGCCGTGCCGGGAGCCCCGGGTTGGAGGCCTGGCACTATATGGGAGCACCATGGAGATAGCCCAGGGGTGAGCTCCAAGGATAGTGAAGCAGTGCTGTAGTGTCCCTCTTTCCCTCTGTCTCCGGAAAACAAGGAAGAAAGAGAGAGAGAGGGAGGGAGGAAGAAGAAAAGAGTGAGGTGCACCTGGTTAAGCACACATATCACCGTGAGCAAGGACCGGGTTTGAGCCCCCCACTCCCCATTTGCAGGAGGGACACTTCATGAAGAGTGAAGCAGGTCTGCAGGTGTCTTATCTTCCTCTCTCTATCTTCCCTCCCCTCTCGATTTCTAGCCTACCAAGTATAAGGGGGGGGGGGGGAAGAAATAGCCTCTAGGAGCGATGGATTTGTAGTGCCAGCATTGAACCCCAGCGACGAATGTGGTGGCAAGAAAGAAGGAAGAAAGGATGGATGTTGGGCAAGGAGGGAGGGAGAGGGAGGCTCAGTGGTGTCTAGCGTGCACAAGGCCTGGGTCTCACTGCCTGAGTCACAGTGAAAGAACTTGTAGAAGCCGGGACAGCACCCTGGCATGCGGTGACCCGGGGAGGACGCTCTGAGGAGGCTGACAGGACACTCCAGGTGGAAGAGCAGTAGCAGGCCGCTCAGGCTCAGTGTGCTCGGGATGTGTGTGTGGGGGTGGGGCATTACCAATGGGAAGGGGACAGAGACAGGTTGGCAGGAGAGAGCAGAGAGCCCGTGTGGGGCCTGGGCAAAGTGTTTGCTTGGGTTTTATTCTTTATAACATAAAGCCTTGAAATCGATGGGGGAGGGGTTTGAAAAGGAGAAGAGACTTGATTCCTCCCGAACCCAGGGCCTACGACCTGTGACACTGCTGAGCTCTCTTCCTGGCCCGATTTAGTTTTTTTTTGAAGATTTATTTATTGCTTTATTAATGAATGATGTGGAAGGGGAAAGAGAGAGAGAACCAGAGCATCACTCTGGCACATGTCATACCAGGGATCGAACTCAAGACCTCCTACTTGAGAGTCCATCACTTTATCTACTGTGCCACCTCCTGGCCCAATTTTGTTTTTATTATTATTTATTTCCTTTTGTTGCCCGTGTTGTTTTATTGTTATAGTTATTATTGTTGTTATTGTTGTTGGATAGGACAGAGAGAAATGGAGAGAGGCAGGGAAGACAGAGAGGGGGAGAGAAAAACAGACACCTGCAGACCTGCTTCACCGCCTGTGAAGCGACTCCCCTGCAGGTGGGGAGCCGGGGACTCGAACCGGGATCCTTAAGCCGGTCCGTATGCTTTGCGCCATGTACGCTTAACCCACTGTGCCACCGCCCGACTCCCTGGCCCAATCTTTAGTGTATATTTTTCTGAGAGAGAACGACAGGCAGAAGTGACAGGAGGAGAGACACCTCGGCAGTGCTCTGCTGTCCTCAGAGCTGCTTCTGGTTTCAGTCCACGGGTGCTCCCATGTAGTGAGTGCCAGGGCTCCAACCCAGGGCCTCATGCTTGGTAAGGCAGGCCCTCTGCCCACTGAGCCTCCTTGTCCCCCCTCTCTGTGAGCATGAAAGAGAGAGAGAGAGAGAGCAATTACACATACAAAGCGCCACTCTTTGCCACGGCATTCTGCTGCTGTTTGTCTTTGTTGCTGTGGGGATCGAACGAGGTGGCCTGCTGTGGGTCACCTCCCCAGCCGCGCCTTGTGCTCTTGTAGCGGCCATTCGCCCACACAAAGGAGGGCCGTGGGCAGCCCGAGCATAAGCCCAGGGGCCGGGGCCGGGTGAGCACAGGGCTCCGGAGGGGAGACCCACACCCACAAGCCCCGAGGATGAGTGGGCGCAGGGGCCACGCCACGGGGAGCAGGGTGGAGTAGGGGAGGGCCCCCTCATGCCGCCCACGCCTGCAGGGCCGACTGCAGTCCCAGGACCTGGGCAAGCACCTGGCGGGCGTGGAGGACCTGCTGCAGCTGCACGAGCTGGTGGAGGCCGACATCGCGGTGCAGGCCGAGCGGGTGCGTGCGGTCAGCGCCTCCGCTCTGCGCTTCTGCGAGCCGGGCACAGGTGAGAGCGAGGCGGGAACGGTGAGCGCCCCCCACCCCGCCCCGAGGGCGCATCTGGGCCCCCGGGGGACGCCCCAGCCTCCCGCCGGCCCGCCGTGGCTTGTGTGTCTTGCAGAGTACAAGCCGTGCGACCCGCAGCTGGTGGCGGAGCGGGGTGGCGGCCCTGGAACGGAGCTACGAGGCGCTGTGCGAGCTGGCGGCCGCCCGCCGGGCCCGGCTGGAGGAGTCCCGGCGCCTGTGGCGCTTCCTGTGGGAGGCGGGCGAGGCCGAGGCCTGGGTGCGGGAGCAGCAGCACCTGCTGGCCTCGGCCGACGCGGGCCGCGACCTGACGGGCGTCCTGCGGCTGCTCACCAAGCACGCGGCGCTGCGGGGCGAGATGAGCGGCCGCCGGGGGCCCCTGCGGCTCACCCTGGAGCAGGGCCGCCGGCTGGTGGCCGAGGGCCACCCGGGGGCCGCCCAGGCCGCCGCCCGGGCCGCCGAGCTCCAGGCCCAGTGGGAGCGGCTGGAGGCCCTGGCGGAGGAGCGGGCCCAGCGGCTGGCCCAGGCCGCCAGCCTCTACCAGTTCCAGGCCGACGCCAACGACATGGAGGCCTGGCTGGTGGACGCGCTGCGCCTGGTGTCCAGCCCCGAGCTGGGCCGCGACGAGTTCTCCACGCAGGCGCTGGCGCGGCAGCACCGGGCCCTGGAGGAGGAGATCCGGGCCCACCGGCCCACGCTCGACGCCCTGCGGGAGCAGGCCGCCACCCTGCCGCCCGCGCCCAGCTGCGCCCCCGAGGTGGAGGTGCGGGGCCGGGTGCCCAGCCTGGAGCGGCACTACGAGGAGCTGCGGGCGCGGGCGGGCGAGCGGGCGCGGGCGCTGGAGGCGGCCCTGGCGCTCTACACCATGCTCAGCGAGGCGGGGGCCTGCGGGCTCTGGGTGGAGGAGAAGGAGCAGTGGCTCAACGGGCTGGCCCTGCCCGAGCGGCTGGAGGACCTGGAGGTGGTGCAGCAGAGGTAGGCGCCCCCCGCCCCGCGCCCCGCCCCCCCGCGCCCCGCGCCCCGCGCCCCGCCCCCCCGCGCCCCGCGCCCCGCGCCCGGGCCCAGACTGAGCTTGAGACGTGGCCCAGGGGCCCCGCAGGCCTGCTCTCACTGCCTCGCTCAGTCTCAAGTCGCCTGGCTTTTGTGGAAATGGAAAACGTTAAAATGCTCACAGGTGGGAACTGATGCAACAGAGACCTCTGTCCCTAGATGCGGAACAGTCAATAAATAGCTCACTTTTTTTTTTTTAAATGGGAAGGTTGTTTTTTAACATTGTATTTATTTATGAGAAAGATGGGAGGAGAGAGAAAGAACCAGACATCACTCTGGCACATGTGCTGCCGGGATTGAACTCGGGACCTCATGCTTGAGAGTCCAAAGCTTTATCACTGCGCCACCTCCCGGACCACACTTTTTTTTTTTTTTTTGAATATTTGTTTTTCTTTTTTATTTGATAGGACAGAGCAGGATTGAGAAAGGACTGGTAGACAGATAGACACCTGCAGCATTGCTCCAGCACTCATCAACTTCCACCTCCTTCACCAGAGGTTGGGGCTAGGGGCTTGAACCCAGGTCCTTGTGCATGGTGACACGTGTGCTCAAGTAGCTGTCACTGCCCAGCCCAGTCCCCCTCCTTTTTTTTTTTTTTTACATATAAGGTGAGGGTGGTGGTAGATAATATAATGGTTATGCAAAGACTGTCATACCTGAGGCATCAAAGTCCCCGGTTCAATCCCCTGCCCCACTATAGGCAGGATCTGAGTGAGCAGTGCTCTGGTAAAATAAAATGAACCATAAAGATACAGGGTGAGAGACAGGGGTGGAGGAGAGAGAGAAGGAGGGAACTGATAGCCCCACTCCCTCACTGATGAAGCTTCCCTTGCATGGTGCTGCCATGTGCTATCCAGGGGCTTGAACCCATGTGAGCTCTGCCAAAGGAAATACTTCCCAACCCCTAAAGATTTTTTTAGTTCTCAAGATAATCTGATGGGGCTGGGAAAATAGCATAATGGTTATGCAAAGTCTTTCATGATTGAGTCTCTGAGGTCCCAGGTTCCATCCCCAGCACCATAAGCCAGAGCTCAGTGGTACTCTGGGAAAAAAAAAAATAGAGTTCTCTTGACGGGGTTGGCAGACTATAACCCTTGCACCAAATCCAGCTTGTGTTTCAGTGAATAAAGTCACACTGGGACAGAGCCATTCACCTGTTTTCACGGTGTCTGCGGTGGCTTCAGCAGACCACAGCAGCTCCGAATCCTTCCCACAGAGAATGTATGAGCCACACTGCCTGACTTCCTACCGTCTGGCTCTCTCTTTATGTGAAACATGTGCAGTCTCTGCTCTGTGAGAATGTGAGATGCCCGGGGGAGAAGTTATGCATCACCTTGATGGCATTTAGATAGATTTTGGTTGTCTGTTTCTTATATTTTTCATTCAGTGCCGGGGGGGGGGGGATGAATCAAGGGCCTTGTGTTTTTTTGTTTTTTTAATATTTATTTATTCCCTTTTTGTTGCCCTTGTTTTATTGTTGTAGTTATTGTCGTCGTTGTTGGACAAGACAGAGAGAAATGGAGAGAGGAGGGGAAGACAGAGAGGGGGAGAGAAAGACAGACACCTGCAGACCAGCTTCACCGCCTGTGAAGCGACTCCCCCTGCAGGTGGGGAGCCGGGGGCTCGAACCGGGATCTTTACGCCAGTCCTTGCGCTCTGCACCATGTGCACTTAGCCCGCTGCGCTACCGCCCAACTCCCAGCCTTGTGTTTATACAGTTCCGCCGAGTGGCATCCTCAGCTTTTTAATCCTGTCCACATAGAGGAAAGGAAGACACAGAGAGAGAGGAGGGAGAGGAAGAGATACCAAAGCATCATCCCACCACCCATAAAGTTCCATGGTTGCGATCCGCAGTGCTCCCTTCTGGTGTCCGGGGTCCCAGGGCAGGTCCACGTCTAGCCTTCCGAGAGTTCTCCAGACTGCTCTCCACAGAGGCTGGACCAATTGACATTCCCACCAGCAGTGCAGGAGGGCTCCTTTGACCCCACAACCTCTCCAGCATTTGCTGCTGTTCCCTTTTCTGATGTCTGACATTCTGTATGACAGGAGTGAAGTGGGATCTCATTGTTTTTATTTGCATTTCTTTTTTTTCTTTTAAAATATTTTTATACTTATTTATTTTCCCTTTTGTTGCCCTTGTTGTTTTTTATTGTTGTTGTAGTTATTATTGCTGTTGTCATTGCTGTTGTTGTTGTTGGATAGGACAGAGAGAAATGGAGAGAGGAGGGGAAGACCGAGAGGGGGAGAGAAAGACAGACACCTGCAGATCTGCTTCAACGCCTGGGAAGCTTTATTTGCATTTCTCTGACAGTCAATACCTTGAAGAATTTTTTCAAGTTTGTTGGCCTTTTGGATCTCTTCTGTGGTGAATATTCTGTTCATATCACCTCCTCATTTTTGGATGGGGTCATTTGTTTTCTTGTTGTTGAGTTTGGTGAGCTCTTTATATATTTTAATTATTAGTCTCTTGTCTGTATGGCATGTAAAAATCTCCCATTCTGTGAGGGGTCTTTTTGTTTGGGTAGTGTTTTCTTTTGCTGTGCAGAATCTTTTTGGTTATTTATTTATTTATTTTGCCTCCAGGGTTATCACTGGGGCTCGGTGCCTGCACTACAAATCCACTGCTCCTGGAGGCCATTTTTCCCATTTTCTTGCCCTTGTTACCCTTGTGGTCATTATTATTATTGTTGCTGCTGCTGTTGTCGTTGGATAAGACAGAGAGAAATCGAGAGAGGAGGGGGACAGAGAGGGACGGAGAGAGAGAGAGACCTACAGACCTGCAGTCCTGCCCATGAAGCAACTCCCCGCTGCAGGTGGGGAGCCGGGAGACCCTGGGTTTGAACTCTGGCTCTGTATTAAAAACACGCCGCGACAATGTGGAAGAGAACAGATTCTCTCCTTTAGTGGGAGGTGAGATGCCACCCTTTGATGCACAAATCCCACCCACATACTTTGTTGCTCAAAACTGCTGAGTTCCTACGCATGCACCTCGTGAGAGGTGCTCTCAGGGGTCTGAGAGGAATTGCCCGCAGCTCCTGCTCACCAGCCCCACCTCCGCAGGTTCGAGACCCTGGAGCCCGAGATGAACGCCCTGGCTGCCCGGGTCACCGCCGTGAATAGCATCGCAGAGCAGCTGCTGGAGGCCAACCCCCCCGGCAAGGACAGCATAGTCAGCACCCAGAAGCAGCTTAATCACAGGTGAGGCAGGGCGGCGCGGGGCCGGAGGGTGCAGGGAAGCATGCAGCGGGGAACCGGCAGAGAGTCCCGGAGGTCTTAGAATGGAGGCTGAA
The DNA here is from genome assembly GCF_950295315.1 of Erinaceus europaeus. NCBI lineage: Eukaryota > Metazoa > Chordata > Mammalia > Eulipotyphla > Erinaceidae > Erinaceus > Erinaceus europaeus. The sequence continues at coordinate 1,976 of NW_026647620.1, read as the reverse complement.
AATGAGGCGGGAAAGAGAGAGAGCTGGCGTATGTTGGAAGGTGATGAAGGAAGGGGTGAGGGCGGCATAGCGGCTAGAGCAAAGGACTTGCAAGCGTGAAGTCCTGACTTTGAACCCCAGCACCACATGGGGGCGCCATAAACTGGAGGAAGCTCTGGTGCTTTTCATCTATCTGGATGAGAAGGTGACCTGGAGGGGCTGGGCCGTGGCGCATCTGGTTAAGGGCACACACATAGTACAGTGTGCAAAGACCTGGGTTCAAGCCCCTGGTCCCCACCTGCAGAAGAAAGCTTCACAAGTGGTGAAATAGGGCTGCAGGTGTCTCTCTTTCTCTGTGTCCCCTCCCTTCTCACTTTCTCTCTATCCAGTAACAAAAGATTGGAATAAAAATAAATAATAAAAAAGGGCGGGGGTAGATAGCATAATGGTTATGCAAAGAGATTCTCATGCCGGAGGCTCCGGAGTCCCAGGTTCAGAGCTGAGCAGTGCTCTGGTGTTTCTCTCTGTGTCTATCTCTCTCAAAAATAAAAAAATAAATAACAAATAAAAGATTGGGGGGGGGGAGGTGACCTGGAGCTGTGTAATTGTCCATGCATTTGACCTTGGCTCTACAAAATAAAATAAATAAATAGAGACATTGAGGGTGCTGGGAGTTGCCTCTTTAAAAAAAAAAAAAAACAGCAGAAGCAGGGGCATAGCTCAGTGGTGGAGTGCATGGTTTGCATGGTATACACACACACACACACACACACACACACACACACACAGTCACACTGAGAAACTAAACAGCAGAAGCAAATGGAGAACTAGAGCAAGGAGGAAGGAGAGAGACAGGGGAAGACGCTTCCAGAAGGCCCCTGAGATGCCTGGACAGGGCAGGGGCAGCTGCAGACACTAGCACCCCACCCACTCCCCACCCCCGCCTCAGGTGGCAGCAGTTCCGGTCCCTGGCGGGCGGCAAGAAGGCAGCCCTGACCTCGGCGCTGAGCATTCAGAACTACCACCTGGAGTGCACAGAGACCCTGGCCTGGATGCGAGAAAAGACCAAGGTCATCGAGTCCACCCAGGGCCTGGGCAACGACCTGGCCGGGGTGTTGGCCCTGCAGCGCAAGCTGGCCGGCACCGAGCGCGACCTGGAGGCCATCGCCGCCCGCGTGGGCGAGCTGACCCGGGAGGCCGAGGGGCTTGGCGTCCGGCCACCCCGCCCAGGCGCCGGCCATCCGCGCCCGGCTGGCGGAGGTGCAGGCCGGCTGGGAGGACCTGCGGGCCACCATGCGGCGCCGGGAGGAGTCCCTGGGCGAAGCGCGGCGGCTGCAGGACTTCCTGCGCAGCCTGGACGACTTCCAGGCCTGGCTGGGCCGCACGCAGACCGCCGTGGCCTCCGAGGAGGGTCCCGCCACCCTGCCCGAGGCCGAGGCCTTGCTGGCCCAGCACGCGGCCCTGCGGGGAGAGGTGGAGCGGGCCCGGGGCGAGTACAGCCGGCTGCGGGCCCTGGGCGAGGAGGTGACGCGAGACCAGGCCGACCCCCAGTGCCTCTTCCTGCGGCAGAGGCTGGAAGCCCTGGGCACCGGCTGGGAGGAGCTGGGCCGCATGTGGGAGAGCCGACAAGGCCGCCTGGCCCAGGCCCACGGCTTCCAGGGCTTCCTGCGCGACGCTCGCCAGGCCGAGGGCATGCTCAGCCGCCAGGTGAGACCCGGGGGCAGCTCCCCGCGGGGAGCGAGGGGGTAGGGCCCGGGCAGCGGTGGGCACGCTGGATAATGGGAGCCGGCGGAGAGGCTGAGGAGACAAACTGGGGGGCTGGGTGATGGCATATCTGGTCCAGGGCACGTGCTACAGTGCGCAAGCCCTGGTCCCCACCTGCAGGGGGAAAGCCTCACCCGTGGTGAAACAGGGCTACAGGTGTCTCTCCATCTCTCTCCCTATCTCCCCCTTCCTCCCAGTGTCTGGCTATCTCTATACAATAAAGAAAGAAAGAT